>NC_088248.1:56150222-56454928 GCF_036013445.1 Caloenas nicobarica | reverse complement strand
TATTTATGTGATGCTGAGAATATGCCTCTCTTTTGTAAGCTGTATAATACATTTAAAGTACTATGTGTCCTTCCCACTTCAAGAGCTAAAATAATCTGGGCAGTTTGCCTTGAAGTATGTTGGTCTGCCTTCAAGTTGATAACATGCACATTTACAGTGCAAGTTCCTGAGACATTTAAAGTGGTTACTGTTATCCAGTGTCCTTGTCCTTCATGATTAAATTTTGAAAGTCACATTTGTTTCATCTTTTCTGATGAAATGTGTTATCAGCAAAATGAGATTGGTACACAACTTAAACATCTCTTTCTAGTACCCCTACAGGGATGTGGTGGATGTCATTATGCGGATCTGAAATGTGCATTCTCTGCATTTTTTCCTGATGCTTCCACAGACTGCTTTTAATAGAAAATTGTACTTTATAAATCCTGCCAGTTTCCAGTTGCTATTTGAATTAATAACTCCAGTACTTTTTAATTAAGACATTTAATCCTTCTCTGTCATCAAGTTATTTTCTTATACATGTTCCCTTTTTTAGTATAAGGTTAATTTATCACTTAATTTAGCACTTTGTTCTTTTTTTCTCCTTTTTCTGTTATTCATAATTTTTATTGGACTGAAGAATATTCCTGTTATGCTAATGTATTTTTCAATTTCTGTTTTAGTTGCTCTCAGTAAAATCAACTCTTTCAATTTGTTATATCTGTATAAAATGGAATTAATATTAAAATAGTTTCTTCTTTGCAGCAAAAATTGGTATCCAATTACTGTCATTTTCTTCAGCACAAATGTCAGATTTATTGAAGTTGATGTGATCTTGTTACTTTCTAATAATAAGTGAATTCTTTTTAAAGTGACATGTAGATAATCAGTTAACTGTGATGACCTTATTCATCACTAGCAGTACTTTATCTCATGAAGAGTCACCTTGACTTCACTGAGACTTCATTAAGAAGAACCTAAGTAGGCTTAAATGCATCACAATTTGGCAGTCATACTGGTTTTGGCATTCTGTACTGGAGACAAAACAGCAACTCTTTTCTTTACCAGTAGGCAAACCACAGAACAACAAAACCCTTATGGCATTAATTAGACCACCATTTATAATCATGTTATCTTTAATATTTTACCACACCTCAGCTGATACATAGAAACTGAAGATGTACATGGTTCTTATCTCTTGTAATTCAATTCTTCAGAAATTACTTAAGTGAACTCATTTTATATTACATTTTAACAGATTACTGATGCTATATAACTGCAATTACTAGCAGGTGCCATGGTACCTTATTGAAACAAGATGAGTTCTATTAATTATCCAATTATGCTGCTTCTCCTTTATTAGCTGCCTCTTTCTATAATTGGTTGTTTGGGGGTTTTTTTTTAGGGTTTGGGGTGCTTTTGTATTTATGATATCATATAATCTGTGTCCCTCAGCTAGGGATCAGACTGATTTGAGATACATATGTTGGTTACAGTCTCTAGGCAAATGATTCAGGCTGTGAATGTTGTCATACAACATAGATCAGCAAGATACATTTCTTGGTATTACATTGTAATAAATGAATACCAGAGTACATCAAATACCCAGCCATAGCCTTAAGTCTTACACAACTCTGGAGACTTGAATAAATCACTACTTGCTTTCTCTGATTTCTCTTAAAGTCTGTCTCTTCCTCTTCACTTTTTCTTCTTCTATGAAATAGGTGTTTCTAACATTCTCAGGAAAACTAATTGATCAGATTTTTAATGTTTTGCTCCATTTTCCCATCAGTATAACTTGTTTTTCTGGTTTCTCCCAAAAATTTCTCAATGCTGCTCTTTCTCCTTCTTATCTTTTTCCTTAGATTTTCTTTCAAACTGTAGTATGTACCTTTAAAATAATATCATGCCTCGGTATCTCCATCTCTCAAAAAGCTCCCAAACTAAAGCAAAACAAACAGAAAGCAAATAATATATTCTGAATTTATCTGTCTTTCTTGCCTAAATCTCTATTTTACTGTGATGTGACTTTTAGGATTGGGGTCCTTCCACTAAACTCCTGTTCTTCAGCCTTTTAGAACCAAGCAGTTAATAACTTTTTTTTCTGATAAAACTCCTGAATTCTTTATAAATCTTCCTAGCCTTATCCAAAATGTACATGAAAAACAATTCACCCCTTCCTCGTTCATGTAACTGTTAAAGATAAAGCCTCCCCTCCTCCATCTTACCTTCTCTACAGTCATTTTGGCATAGATGATTATCTGCTGCTACATAAATTTCAAGTATTTTTACAGTGCAGAGTAGAGCAAAGACAGATCTTAAATACATCATCTTCTTGGCATCATATACTGGAAGATTACCTACCCGTGTTTATCTCACTAAAAGGAACTAGCTTTCTCTGAAAAAAAAATAAACCCTACACAAAACAAAAAGATACTTATGATGTTTTATGTGCACTAGATTCTCCTCAGGATTTAAAGGTTTCACCCTGGTCAGTCCTGGAGCCTTCGTCTTTAGCCACACCTGCAGTATGAGGACACAACTGCAAATAAAGGATGCTTTATCTTCAGCAGACAAACAAAACCTCAAGTACAAAGCCATTTTGTCTCATTCCCAGACAAAATGAAGGTTAGACTGTTTTTTTCTAGTAATTTGGTTTTTCCAAAGGTGTTTCACTATGGGAACTACGGTGCACAACCAAATCACTGGGTTTTTTTTAACAAAAGGTGATTGAATTGGGATTCATGTTCATGAAAAAAACGAACAAATTGATTGTTGCACATAGAAAGATACAGAAATATGATTCAATATCATGTTCAAACTTAGCTAGATTCAAAGGTTTCCCAGTTTTATTCTAGTGACGCTGTTTTTAGTACTATACTTAACCCTGTGTACATTGAAGAAACGGCGTGAAAAAATGCAAAATTGCTTTTACAAAATCATCTCACTTGTGATATACACATGTTTCTTGTGCAGTGTTCCAACAGTATCTACATTAATCCTATAATACAAAAATATCTAATTAGAACAAATTCGATAAGCAGTCAGTTATCTGCATTAAACATATGTGTCACCATTCTTTATACAAGTAAATCTATTATTTCTAAATGAAATCAGAGCCATTAGATCAGAAAGCCTTACTGAAATATAACTTTCTTCATTACTAAGCAAAATTGGGGATTTCTGTTTCGGAAGGGAGCACACATATAATTTCAAAGTAAATGACAGTAATAAAACGTTCAACAGTCTTGAGGAAATTAGTACATGTTGAGTTTGAGTGGACTAGATTACTTCTTAGGTGTTGCAAATAGCTATTAAGTATATTAGCGTTTTAAACAGGTTTACAGAGAAATAGATAGTCTAAGAAGAAACACTCTGGAAAAAGGATCGGAATAGATTGTGAAACTTTACATGATTAGAGACCGCTTAAAATTAGGTTTCTTTCCTGGATCTGTCCTCAGTCATGAAACATTATTCATTGGTCATGGAAAGATACGTAAAACAGGGCTCAGTGATATTGTTGTTAAATGAATTTTTATATAGCATTCATTATATGTGTCAGAAACAGTTGAACACTCTAAAAAAAACAAAAAAAGAGGGCTTTATTCACCGCTTTGCATTCTTCTTTGTGGCTGCCTGCCAGGTTTTGGGTATCCAAAAGTATTAGCGATTTCTGTGGACAATATGGAATAATGCTATTTCACCAAGACCTGCATTGTCTCAGTTTATGATTAGTGATTCAATATTTGTCCAGACAATTTGTGGGAATATTAACCAGCTGAACCAGATATCTTATATGTTTCTAATCTTTATTTGAATAACTACAGTATCTTTGGAGTAATATAAGGCTTTATAATGTCAGATGATGAAGCTTGGAATTCAGCAAAACCTTACCTGCAATTCTTTTTTAATTAGACTTTTATAGAGAGGTAGACTAAGGCAAAGTAGAAGTGACTAGGAATTTTCCCAGCTGCTAGTTTAGCCTTGACCAGTTACATTCAATACAGATGACATATCCGTGTTCGGTTTTCAGTCACCAAGAATGTTTCTCATTTGACTGAAGGAAAATGTGCATTAGATGCTGTCCCCATTAGGCTGAGAAAGGAACAAAGATGTATTGATGCTTTGTTCTTCTCTTACCATTTAAAAAAGGCCAGGCAGCCCCCTACCTAAATAGCACAAATAGAAGGTGGATGGTAGTTACGATAATGTTTATTTGCAAATACATTATCCTTCTTAATCACACAAATCAAAATTGTATTTCCAGAAGTGTGGAATTAATGTACAAATGAGATGCTGATTATTTAGCAGAAAAAAAAGGTGCAAAAAACTCCTAGCCTGTGTTTCAGTGACAGCAATAACCTCTTCTAGACACTGAACATGGCTTGAAGTCACATAATCTGGCCTTCTTTAGCTAGGATGCTGTCTGCAGGCATTCAGCCATTTTGTCATGGGTTTTTCTGACAAGCAGTTTTGCTCAGTCTGAAACAATATATTTTTTTGACACAAAAAGTAATTCATTTTCCTCCCCCACTTCTTTGTCCAATTAAGTTACTGTTTTCATTTCTGGGTTCCGCTATATTTTTGTGTAGATAATCCGAAAAAAATTTCATTGCTTTACAGTACCTGGGGAAAAAAACCAAAACAAAACAAAGCTGAATTACTTCAGTGTGTGTGTTAGTGGAAACAACTGAACACCAGATATCTGAAGGTGTGTTTCTGTAAGCATGTATGCAGATCAGATTGGCATGTGGAAAAAAGATCCTTCATTGCCATTCATTCTATATAACTTCCACACTGCATAAAAAAGTGAAGAGTTTTTCTCTAAAGTGAGTGAACAGTATGTTTGGAAAAGCCCAAGTCTTTAAAGCTTGTGGATGTCTAGGAACAGGTTTTATAGGGTTTTGGTATAATTTTTCAAGAGGTGTTTTAGACTATATGAATGTACTTATTGCTGTGAATATTTACTTCTTCAGATATTTTATCCATGCACTTTGATTTCTTAGGTCTGCCTAATTGAAAATTACTTCCTGTTTTGTTTCCAGGTATTTATAAAAAAAAGCAATTACAAAACACTATGTTTGCTGATACATACTTTCACAATTGTTTACAGTATTTTGAGCAAGAATATTTGGTGCAAAATAGCCATACATTTTCATTTTCACACATATTGTGCACATATTGCAAATATTTGCTGGTATAGATGTACATTATCTCACTTTAAGGTTCTTGGTATAATTGTGCGACTTAGTTCATTTATAGTGCCTCCTTATTTAGTTATCTTATTCATTAATTTTGCATAGAATATAGTAACACAATTAATGGCAACTGAGATTAGCTGTTCTGATTCCAATTTAGTTTGCTAGCAAAAAAAAAAAAGTGTGCACAGATCACACACAGGCAAATTGTGGTTAGTGTTTAGTCCTGTAAGTTTATAGATATTGGTTTGTTTTTTTGGTAGCTCTAGACATACTGAAAAGCAATGTGCTCTTTTATGAATTATAGGCTGTTTCCATTCTACAGAACTGCCCTATTTATTACTTCTTTATTCTTAGTAGCTGCCTTTTTTGTTTGGACTTATTTATCAGAAATAACCTGACCACATGGCATTCACCCCTCTTATTTTCATAACTTTCTTAAAAGCATAAGGCAAATCATCATATCTTTATTTATGTAAGTGTATTCTTTAACAGTACAACAAAATCTACATAGCCTTCACTTACCGTACACTAGAGTAACTGACAGAAAATTAGTTTGTTTAGTCAGAAGTTAAAACTATTTTCACATTTATCTTCAAGTCAGTAGAGATGAACAGTAAAATATTAATAGAAAGAAAATCCTCAGAATGTTTTTCTTACAAAATGGCAAAAGTTTTGTGTTGCATTTTTGATCAGGGGTGGGGGGGAAAGCAGGAGAATTTCTGAAGTGAGTTTTATGGATCAAATGAACTGACCAAAATGTTTTCTGTTGAGATACCCTTAAAAGATTTCTCCTTATAATAAGCATAATTTGGGCATCAGTGTGGCAATTCTCATGTTTGGGTTAAACTGAAACACCACATTGCCTAAACCAGGGGCATCAAACTCATTTTCACCAGGGGCCACATCAGCCTCGTGGTTGCCTATGTAACTACTCCTACGTTTGTACCGTCCTAAAATTACATGTGGCCCTTTGAAGGCAGCAGCGAGGCTGATGTGGCCCCCAGTGAAAATGAGTTTGATGCCCCCGGCCTGAGCTAATGGCAATAATTCTGACCAGTAGTACCAAGGCCGGGAATGAACATCTTCAGGGACTGTCCATGCCAGTAAAAATCTTCCTGCCCCTCTGACTGTTTCCAGCTACTAGTTACTATCTTTTCCCCACAGGTTACTTCTCCCTGATATATTCTAAAAAACTGTTCCACCATAATCCATCTCAGCCTAACTGAGATGCTAACAAAGAACTATTGTTTAAGTTAAACTAGGTCATTTTGCCTGAAGGTTAGGAACCATTTGTCTTCTCCCTGAGTGCATGATTTGCACTTCATAAGAGTAAGTTACATCCCATCTCTACTTACAAGTTTAAAGTGCAAATCATCATCCTCAAGATCATTCACTTCTGACTATATGGATATTTTGACTCCTTTATCTACAATGTTCTCCAATTTTGCTCACTAAAATTTTCAGTGGAACTTCATACTTCTGTGCTTATTTAAAAAAACTGAATGAAATTGGTCCCCAGACTGATCACTGAGAAACTTTGTCCCTAACAGCATTAACAGTCTTCTGGTTTGTTACATTTTTTCTCCCTCATTCCTTTGCTTTTGCTCTGCCAGAGCTGTAACTTTTCAGGCGAGTACACTTACTGGAATGGTCACACACTGGCAGTGCTTTCAGTCTTGACACATATTTGGTTTTCATTAATAAGTGCTATGTTTATTTTGCAATGATTATTCTAATGAATAAATTAACCTGTTAATATGCCAGTTGACACTTAGATTTCATACAGAGTTCTTATGACAGACCACCTTTTGCAATTAAACTAAGGTCAAAGACATGACTAGTATTTAGTTGCTAATGCCACAGCAATGCATAAGTCCAAGCCCTCAGAGAATCCTCTGAGGATCTAGGTTCTTGTTCCTAATTCAATCTTTAGCTAACAATTGAAAACTGTAGGATTAGAAAATGAATTTCAGAGCAATTACTTTGGAGAAACTGTTATAATCAAGAGACTGGAGAATAGAAATGTCTCAGAAGTGTCAGTGAGTTTTGCTCTTTCCACAATTTGACTGAAATGTATTATATTAAATAATAATCTCTGCATATTGAGAGATGAACAATTGGAATAATACTCTTCCAAAATACAGTCATGTTAGAAATGAGCAGTCTTTAGAAACTCCATGGCTATGACAATTTTGGTGAACTAACATAAATTAATATTTCTTTCTATGCAGTGCTGACTAAAGAAGACTAAAAAATTTACGTAACTATAGTGATGGTTATTAAGACATCCTCACTAGAAGAACCAACATTTATCAGCAGTTGCTACTAGAACCCAGTAATAGCCATGAGCCAAAAATCTTGCTGTGTGGTAACTTTATAAAGAGTAACCATACAATAGCTGAGAAGATTTTCTTACTTTAGACTAATCTAGGTGTGCAACTGATCTGGCAAAATAATTTAAGAATATTTGTATCATTCCAAAATTGTTATTTCTTAAATATTCTCTGAGTCTCTGTGTCTTTGAGTATACTAGTAACCATGATACTCCAGAGCCAACAAAAATATTATGTGTTTCAACATTGGTCTGGCTGAATTATGTTTTCACAGGATTGGATTTGATTTAAATCTTGAATTGAGATTTGGGCTAATTAGGAATGGACTTCTTCATTGGCACCCTAAATAAATTCTTTACTTGCCACTGCTCTAGCAATGTTCATTCTCCATCATTACAAAAGGTAAATATAGATCTAATGCACAAATTGTATGTTTTTCCTACACAGTATGATTTTTGTCTCATGTAGATAGAGCAGTTTTCAAGATATTAGTATTTCTAAAGCAACTGAAGGGATATTTCAGAAAGCTCACTGTCAGTCTTCTCGCTTGTCTCACACAGGCTCAGCCTCCTTGAAACTGCCACTCAGTGGCTGCCTGACTTGATACCAACTTATGCCCAATATATCCCTGTATTTCTAGTGAAGAGTCTTCACCCATACATTTACTTGGAGCCTTATTTACAGTAACAGTAGTCCTTCAAGTGCAAAGAAGTCTCCAGCCACTTGAAATCTGTCTTTCTTTTCATGTTATTATATTAATGGACTGCAAATTAATGAAAATACAAATTGCATATTTGATCCACCCACTAATAAGACTGTCTCATTTTTAACAGCTATTTATTATTCAGCAAGATAAAATTAAATGTCCAGAATGCAATACAGATGATGTTTAACATATTATACTATACTGCAAGAGGAAAGGAAACAAGGAAACAAGAATTTGAACTCCCATATCCTCTCTCATTCATGTAACTCCCTGGGTGTTAAATAAAACTACTTCATCTGCATCTTTCCTGAGGTCCAATCCAGCATGACAGCTTAAAGTACATAGAATATAGATATGCCTGCAGAATATGCATTAAAGGAACTTCAAGAGGACATTTCTAATCCATCTTCCTGTCCAACGCAGGACCAACTTAACTGTATTTTTTCTAAGATATTCTGTGAAGTCTACTATTCTAATAAATCAGGCCTACAAATGAGATGGACTCATTTATGGATCATGATGTGCTAGAGACTATAGTGGCATAGCACAAAATAGTGAAAGTTGGGGTCATGACGTTAGGGAAGCTGCCCATATTCAGTTCTACAAAACTGTTACCTAGAGATTCTAGTAGACAACTGATGTGCATAAATGGCATTCTACAGACAACTCTCATGATCTGGAAACCTAACTGAGCTTTGAGTTGTCCTTAAATGCTAAAGAAATGCCCTGCTTGTTTCTGTCCACTAAAGTTGTAGCAAAAACTAACCCAAGTAATTCAAGCAAGATTGAGATCTTTCATAAATATTCAATTTAAACTCCAAATCTTGCTGAAATACTGGCCCATTTGTGATGCTTGTGTTTTTTCTTCAAGAGAAAGAATATTGTTTCTTTGAGGGTGACAGCACACTGAAACAGGCTGCCCAGAGAGGTTGTGGAGCCTCCTTCTCTGGAGACATTCAAGACCTGCCTGGACACATTCCTGTGCAATCTGCTCTTAGTGAACCTGCTTTAGCAGGCGGATTAGACTAGATGATCTCCAGAGGTCCCTTCCAACGCCAACCATTCTGTGATTCTGTGAAATAATACAGAAGATTTAGATATGCAAACAAGCTTTATGAAAAGCTTTACCTGCTGCTTTATGCTTTAGTTCAAACATATGGACAGCTGCAGTTGGATACAGCTGATTCAGTCTATGCACAACCTCCTTCCTAGCTACCCTGACATCACTTTGTCAATGGATTCAAGTGATGAAACCAAGAAAATTATTAAATCTTCATTAAAAGCCATTGCATGCATCTGAAACTGAAGTGAAAACATTCACACATATTAGCAACAATGATGGGTAACCACTATTGTAGAACCTGATCATTAAGCACTGTGAGTGTTTAAGCAGTTCTACAAGTGTCCAGGAACAGAAACTTATCAATGAAAAGTTTAAGATCATTGCCCATTTGCTATAGATGACTCTACAATTAAATGACAAATGGACAAATGTTTTGAGGACTTACATTTTAAATTTATGTGCCTGATATTGGTGTGTGAGGGCTAACATCTTTTGTGGATTTAGCCATTAGTCTTGAAGCACAGAGCTAAATTCAACTCTGAGGTAAACAACAGCAACTCTGTTGGAATAACAGAAGAGAAATGTATTTGCTAGACGTATTTGGCACATAATCGTTAATGTTCAGAGCTATATAGATTACAAGTGCCTACTTTTTACTGAGAACAGTTATCCCTCTCAAAATCTATTTAAATAGACCATGTAATAGTAAATTGCACTTCTCTTTCATGAAACATAACAAAGCTTTATTTAGAAAAACTGTTGAAGTAAATCTAAATTGCCTAACCTGGAATCGTGATACAGTTGATAGCTTTCTTTCAACTGTATTCAGCCTTTTATTTTCCCCTGAATGTATTCTCTAAAGATAAACCATTAAATATTCAGGTTCATGATCGTATGAAAAGACTTTTTCACTGAAGGCAGTATTTCTCCACTAAAATCAGTTGTGTGCTCAGATTGGTATTATTGGACCTTACCATAAGTGGTCTGTGCTTTCAGGAAGGTTTAATCTTGTTAATTAAAACATTAATACTCCATTATCTAAATTTAAATTGACATATTTACATTTTAATTAAATTATCACCTTTTTTTTCTCGACGGTTTGTTAAAAAAAAGGAAAATACCTTCTTTTAATTGCTACTAACTATGTTAAACAGGAACTTTTCATGTGAAAAAAAAAAAAAAAAAAAGGAAAAACAAACTCTAAGGCCCCAGCTGACAAATGACAGCAATGAATAAAGGTCAGTCTCTGAGTATTAGTCTTTTTTTATTACACAATGTAATTTCCAAGTCATGATTGCAAATTCTAAAATGCTTATATTTACCACGACTGACAAAACTAACAGGTGTCTGTAAAAAGTAAAAAGTAAGATCAAAAGGTTGGGAAAAGGAAAACATACAGATAGACATATTTTGATGCTGAAGAGTATCTATGCCCAGAATTCCTTCTGGATATAAAGCTATGGAGCACATACCAACGTATGACAATCCAGGTGGTTGGTTGGTTGGTTGGTTTGTTTGTTTGTTTGTTTGTTAAAAAGCAAAAACAACAACAAACAAACAGAAAATAAAACCACAATTAACTTTAAAAGGAGTAGTCTTCTGCCTTCATATATTTCTCTTTCAAAACAAATAATAGGGTAATTTGAAGATTTTTGTAGATCAGAATACTGTCTTCCAGCTAAATTCTTATGAATGTATCCTGTAATTCTGAGGGAATTTTAAGTTCTTAGTTCTACTTCACTGAGGAAACAGTTGAACCAATGGGAAGAGGAGCCATCTGGTCAGAGATATAGCCTGTCAAATATACAAAATATAGGATTTAAGATAATTCATTTCAATTACAAAAGGCTGTTTTCTTCAATCATATTCATATCCCACAATTTTCATAAGTAGAAAGTAACATTACTGTTATTTTTTAGGGAAACAATTATGCATGCAAATAAATACGTTTATCCACTATTCAGTAGTACTCAGTTGTTGAAATGTGTTAGCTGATACAAATTTCAATTTCAGTTGATGGAATTGAAATTCAAACATGCTTTTTTCTTCCTCTGATAATGAGTTTCTTATACTATTATAATTTCGCATTATTTTGGTAACTAGTCACCAAAACACTAGCAAATAACAAAACTAGTCCTCAAATTGAATAGACATAATTTTAAGTATTTTGTGTAAATTTATAAAAATCATCAACATTAGATCATCAACATTTAACAGATACCCAACTCCATCCAGAGTCATCTTGCTATTCAAGACAGACTGAAGAGAACACATTGACTTTTCCATGAACTTCAAAGGAATTATCAATGGTTTATAGAATAATGTGCAAATTGAAAATGGAATTTAAGTGTTGATCTCTTCAAAATGGACCCAGATTTACAAATAAATTTTACTTGCTATTATATTTAATATTATTATACTGTAAGAAATATAACTGAACAACCTCCACTGCAGGTTAAGGGAGGGTTTCTGGGTTTTTTTTAGGAGGGTAGCAATAAATTCACATAGACATTTATGCACATTCTCAACTTTTAAATTTGCATATGTATGAATTTAAATATAACTCAAGAGGGGAAAATTCTAATATTATTGCTGAAAGAATAAAAAAGTTTTACATAAACATATTTAATAGACAAGGGAATATGCCATAATTAATCACACAGTTTTACTTTCCTATGGCAATGGTTGTCCCTGTATGCTACTTATCTTTTAAGCTCTCCAATTAACAGCAACAGTATTCAGGATATGGTGTTTTGGTCAGAGGTTAAAAATGCAAAATAATTCATTGGATCTTTGATCTGTTTCTAAGCACTTGTTCTAAGTTTATTGTGCCCTTGAGGTTGAGCCATAGTATAGCACACCCAGCGATCATTCTCAAATCCTTTTCATCTCTCTGGGCTTATTTCATGAGTGAAAACCAGAACAGATGTCACAGAGTTTTTTGCATTTTCCCCCATGTTCCTCTAGACATTGTTTTCCCTTTGCTAACAGAACATTAAAAAATTAGAAAGTGTATTGTTTTGGTAAACAGAGATTGTCATTAACCTTTTAATTTCCCTTGATGGAATGTATGATACGTATCCACTATGACATTTACGTGGCCTTATGTTCAGTCTTCTCTCTTCACATATCTCCTTCTACAGCTTTTTCCATGTCAAACAAGACAGCCCTGGGTAGCTGTCACTCATAAAATTACTCTTCTGTTCAGATATACAAAATCTATTTTATGAAACCAGCTGTATCAAATAAAAATTTCTCTCCCCACCCTCTTATTTTGAATTCCAGACTAAAGGACATCTGAAACATTCTGAATATCAATGAATATCTGAAGGAAGTTGACCTGAGAGATTGAGTAGAATAATATTTAATTCTAAAAAAAGCATGATTATTTGGTGTTGGGATCTGTCCCTAGGATTTCTATGGATTTCTGTCTGTCCTTTCTCCCTCTCTACCTGTATTCTTCTATCAAATTCAGCTCTCTGATGAGTGTCAGATAAACTCAATGAAAGCTGAAAAAGCTCAACTCAACACTGCTGAAAAATCAGCTTTACAGCTCACATATTACAAGTTTCAGGGTGCTTGTTTTTGTTATTTTTGAAGATACAAGAGCTTACATGGATCTCCAGAATCTTAAACTTCATGCAAAATCAGGTTATATAATTGTCTTTAAAACCCTCGCCTTCAGCATGATTATTCATATTTCTATTGCATTTTTAATGGAAACAAAATGTTTACATTTATATGAATAGTGATATTTATATTGTTTTTTAACCCTCTCCATTACCTTAACCATTATAACTGGGGGGGAAAAGTCTATTATATGTCATCATCGAGAATCAGAAAACTGTTTTGCAGAAAGAAATGCAAACAAAGTGAATATTTTGTTTCTCCCTATGAACATGCTTGAATGCCATATTCGGCATTTTTTGATGGTTTTAGGCAGTTGTATACCCGTACATCTTCTTTTCTCATCCTCAGAGATAACCGTGCTCCCTCTTCACCCTTTGTGCACCTGCTCTTTGTCTTTCACATACACATTTTTTTCCATTTACTGTTCCTCAGTTCAGATATCCTTTGCCTACTGATCACTTGCCAGGAAACACACCTCTTCGATTGACCCTCTCCCTCACAAAAAACTACATATGTAACATTTTTATGTGCACGGCTGGATAATATCTCCGATACGTGCTAGCCTTTTGAGACCTCTAAATGACAACACTCTAAATAAAATCCTACATCAGCATTATATCCTAAACACTTGAATATTCACGGGATTTCCAAACTCTTATCAATTCTCGGTCCACTCAGATCTTTAATAATACAGGACATTAATGTTTCTTAGAAATTTAATACTCAATATCTAGTATCCAGTAAATAATACATCTAAATTATAAAGAGGAAAAATCAATCTTAAAAAAATACCTAAAAATTTAGTTAAGATGTCACTGCACATGACATATCTAACAGTCAATATCATGGAAACATTCTCTACTTTTCTGCTTTTTTAAAAATTAATTTTCTCTCTGGTTGCTTATTTACTATTCAAATATATAACACCATGCATGCTGTAAATTAAAGAAGTTTCAAGCAAGAAAATAATTTAATTTTACCTAATTGTTAAAATTTAGAATTTCTCTTCAGCACTTCATTGACTGCAACAAATATCCAGCCCTATTTCCTTGAATATATTTTTTACTAAAAATATCCCATCATTGCAAATCAACTTTCTATGCACATAAGTCAACACAGAGACATTAATGAGGTCTCAGTTTCTCCAACTTTCCCTTAACATGGTGATGATATTAGGGAAAGCAGGACCAACTTCACACTCACAAGTGTCATGTTAGATGTAGGTGCTCAGCACAAAGTGCTTCAGTAGAGAAGAAAATTTTGATCCATATTAATGTTGACTAGCTGTGTCTGCCACACAGGAGACCACAGCAGCTACAATGAGATGTTGAAATGATAGGAGTGCTGCAACAGATAGAGAATCATAGAAAGAAGGGGAAAGGAAATACACCTCCCTCATCATCCCACTGAACACACATTTTTTGCTTATTTGTATGTCTCTGTTTCTTGAGTCTTTTCTCAACAGGTAGTGGAAAACAGTTTACCAAGTTTTCTTAGCTGATGAATTCCCAGAAATTCCTTCTATATTTAATATGCTTGGTTTGTTGCTTAGGGGAGGAATAAGAGGAACAAGTAAGTGAATATGCTCTTCCACCTTCCTGGACATTACCCTTTTCAGTTTAATAGTGTTAATCGATAGTTAAAGAAGTGTAAAAGTATTTAGGAACACTATGATCCTTGAGTAAATAAATCACATGCAAAGTTTCTATGCTGTTCTTAACCACATAAGATCATGTAATACAACGAGTATTATTAATTTGAGCAAGTTAAAATTATAAAAACCTTTGGCCTTATGAGATTAACTGCTTGTAACAGCTAAATAGACAGATGTGAACAGGTGTTTATGAAAAGCAATTTCAATGCAAAGCTGGCTCTTATCAATCAGTTCCAGGTTTTTCCAGATTTTTCTTGGTTCCTTTTAATGTGCTTTTGTACATTGGGAAGTGGTAACACATGAATTGCTGCATCTTTAAGTATGCAATCAGCACTGCATATTTCAAGGCAGGAATGAGAATATTCGTGATCTGTTGAAAATCACAACTTGAGCATGCTTCTTTTTCTTAGACCTCTCTTCATTTTCGAGTAGCATAAGGAGGTAGTTGTTCACTCTGCTGGGAGTTTTTTGTACATATATATATGCCTGCATATACATAAGGCAGTAGGCAAAGCTTTCAGAATAAAAATGCCATTAAGATCCATTTGTATTGTGTTGATGCTTTAAATATTTTTGTCTTGAAGTCATATCGTGTTGTTAAAGAACATCTACATTGGCTTGTATTTCATAACTGCTTTAGCACATCAGATTTTCTTAGCAAATTGTTTAAACTCAAAAGCCTTCATATCCTGCCAAAAACTACACATGAATCACCCCACTGGTGTTTTATGAAATTCTCTCAAAATAAGACAACCTTTACGCTGAATGGACTTTGTTTACTGGTGAATAATAGCTGTATTTTTAGGCTTTTAACACTGCAAAGTTCTTGTAAGCTTCCAAATATTTTTTACTTTTGTACTCCGGTAAAGAATCTCTCATTAACTCCCCATATGCCTGATCTATCAGCCTAACCTTTCACTCATTCTGACCCCAATTTACTTCTCAGTGGTACACACCTGTGAGGGTTAATCCCCTCCTTGGTAGTTCAGCCTCTCCTGTGGAGAGGTGAAAAGGCTCTGCTTCCTCACCCAGCTCCCTGGGCCTCCTGGATGCAGACAAACCCAATTACACTCTTCCTATTGCTTTCAGCTTTTCTTTCTCTGCTTTCTCCATTTGCAAAGATTGCAGCTTTGATGGTCTCTGCTGAGGTACCAGATGGGCGGGGAAGTGCTCCCAGATTCAGACACCAGTGCAGCTATATGCAGACCTGCCTCCTTACACCATGCAGCAGCATGAGTTTAGGAGCAGAGCTGAAGTTGTATCCTGTGCACAAATTCAGACTTGTCCCCGCAGCTACTGTATTCAGACTATAATGTTTAACCCTTTGAGGAACTCCAGGTGGACATTCACGTGGATTTGCTCTAGCAGCTTTGCATAATAATCAACTACTTTGCCGACAAATAAGCATCCCTCTTTTGTACTAAATTAGCTCATACATGTTTAGAATCTGAGCAAGTATTCCAAAACAGGAGGTGGAGATTTGAGTATTTATGAGCCTATTCATGATCACAGTGACATCTTCCTATTTTTCTGTCTGACAAAATAACTGACAGAGGTCTGCTTCAGTCAAAGGGCTGCTTTTTTGTCTTGTTTTTACTCACAGCTGTCACTTGTAAGGATGAAATGGATTCAAGATCTGTAACTCTTCCTGCTGTTAACATTTCAACAGCAGAACTTTCACGCTTAGGGTATTTCTTACTGGTATTTCTTTAGGGGTATTTCTTTAGTCCTGCTACTTGGTTGGGTTCAAGATTTGCTTAGAAGTGTGATGAAGGTTTTATTGATTCAGTACCTGAGTTTAGATAAAGTAGTGTGACTCTCAATAATGTAACAGTTCTAGCTCACTCATGCAAGAAATGCATGAAAGTGCTGTTCCTTTGTAGGCAAAGTAAGAATTTATTTCAGGAAATACCATGCGCACATTCAATTAAAAGATAACCGTTGCATCAAAGAACTTTAAAACCTCCAGAAAGTCTAAATATGAACAACATGGCATGTTAATGACTGTTATAGAATGATTACCTTTTTAAACAAAATCCTTAATATTTTTAGGAAATTAAGCAGAAAACTGTTGAGCTCTTTTCCCCCCAAACTATCCTTGTTTCAGAAACTGGTTTTCTAGTTATGCGTGAAGAGCACACAGTGGCTGTATTTTCAACGGAATGTGCTGTCAATACATTTACAAAAAGCTTTTTAAGAGTCCACACTCAAAATTCTCCTTGCGGCTGCAACGGAGTCCTTTGAAGGATTCTGCCTGTTCTTAAAGTACAAAGATGAAGGACCTGTTCGCAAGTTAAAGTTGGACAGATGAGTGGAGACAGGACAGCTGTGGGGATGAGCTCCCCTATCCCATGATTCTGGCCTGCTCCACCCCATCTAGCTACTCAGGAGACACCAGGGAGGCCCAGATCAGCTGCATGAGGGGGTTGCCCTGATTACCGTGAGTTATCAACTCATGAGACCTTTTCTGCATTGTTTCAGGAGGTGGTTTCTCAGCAGTTGGGGATATTAGCATCACTCTGATGTCCATCGGTGTTCAGGTTCAGACTGCTTCAGACTTTTAGCAGCAGCAGCAGAATCTAATAGGTGTGTTCAGGGTGTGGGAAGCTTAAGTTCTGACAGCGCTTTCTGTGGTCTGACTTGAAAGATTCCTTCCTTGAAAGCCCTGGCCTAGAAATCTCCAGTACACTATAGGAAGACCTAAAAATATTTTATGAAGGTGAAAATGCCACAATCTGGATGAAACAGGCTGTGAGGCCAGTGGTAGTGAGACTGCACAGCACTATAGGCTTTGTTTGCCCACACTACACTGAGCAATGCTAAAAATGCTCTATAGCCTTTGTAGTTTCTCTCTGCCTCATAGAGATTTAGACTGGATATTAGGAAAAAATTCTTCATGGAAAGGGTTGTCAAGTGCTGGAACAGGCTCCCCAGGGAAGTGGTTAAGTCACCACTGGAGGTACTTAAAAGACGTATAGATGAGGTTCTTAGGGACATGGTTTAGTGCCAGAGTAAGGTTATGGTTGGACTTGATGATCCTGAGGGTCTCTTCCAGCCAAAATGATTCCATGATAAATTTGTGCCCAGTAACAATGGAAATACTCAGCACTCAAAAGTTGCCAAACAGCAAAATTTAATAAATTTGGAATTACTATTAAGGGAATGAGAGTGAGGAACTGTGACTCGACCGAATCGTTACATTTCACTACTAGCAAATATAGGCATCAAAAAGGCATCAAAGTATTGCCTGTTCTTTACTAAACTTGGCCACTTCGTATGTCTAAGTTTGGCATTAGCATATAGAATGTGGGTGCAGCCCAGGAATGTTTGCAATACAGATTTTTTTTAACATTCAACATTTTTAAAACATTTTTAAACTTTTTTTTAAACATTCTTGCCCATCTGCATACTGATGTTATGAATTGCTGTGAAGAATGATTATGTGACACTTCACTCTGTTGACTACTAAATCAATTATTTCCTAGAATAGAGAACACTAATTATTTTTTTTAAAGCTCTAAAAAAAATCACCTATTTTATAAAATTTTTCTGAAAACAAAGAATTTGGCTCTGCAAACAGACTGTGGGTTGGAGCACACAAACCACAGGCAGAATAGCTGTTTCTTCTGTCACAGGATACACACCTATGATAGCATGTCCCAGGAATGCTTTTCCATTCATTTTAAGATAGAGTTCTAAGAAATAGGAGATTAATTTCTATCAGGAAATCTTGCATATCTCTACTGTCTGTATGACTGAAGGTGCTTACAAGACTGTCTTGGAATGTAAGCTTGATTCTTACATTTAAGTTCACCTCACCTACAGGACTAAACAACATAACTAAGAAGAAATTAAAATTAAAATTTTGGTGCAATTTACAGGCAAAATCCTATGATGGGAAAATATTTAACATGAGCTTGCCAGAGATTTTATTTGTTCATGAGCTTTCACAGAGAGTGTTAAACAGCTAATTCCTAAAAAATAATGACAAACTAATCTACACCTCAGAGTTGCAGAAATAAATGCATTTGTTACAAGTCTAATGAATAAAAAACAAACCTGCAAAGAAGAATGTGAAATGACTGAAGAACATAGACAAAACACAAGTCCCAGGAAAACACTAGTGAAAACTGGAATACCTTCTGATGAAAACAAGGTTAATTAGTCTGACATTAAATATAGTGGGCAAACAAAGGTACTCAAAGGAATGAGAGGAGCATGTACTTCTTAGTGATACATTGGCTTTTGAAAATTCTTTAACTGTACAGACCATGAAACTGGAGACAGGTAGACCAAACTACAGCAAAATGAACTTATAGTACAAGCAAAATTTCAGTATGTGAGGAGTATCTTATGATTGTGAGATCCACTAATTAAAGAGCTCAAGTGGGAGCACCGAAATAAAGCTACTATACTGCTCTCATAAATTAATTAGAACTGATTTTCAGTTCCACGAAAAAAAGAATAACAGCTGCAAAAGTTTCTATAACTTTTGCTGTATTCCAAAAATTCTTTGACAATTAGAAGATAGATGATTCACCTCCTTTCAACTGCTACTCAGATTTTAGTCCCAAGTACTGTTGAAAGGTAATAGAAGAAATAATTACCTCAGCTATATTTGGAATAATGCATTTTTATAGCATCTTATCTGATTAAAGTAAAGGAAATTTATCTTAGTTGTTTGATATTACTTTCAATGAAGAAATTGACACTGCTTAATGGCAAGACTTAGATGTGTCTTAAGACATTTTATTTTTTGCTCTGTTCGAATAGTTATGTCCAGCGTTACTAAAGGAAACTTAGACATCTGAGACATAAAGCAAAACTGTATCCTCTTCATCTAATTCTAGACATGAGTAAGTATATGTCCAGGCACTCCCAGGAAATAAAGTCTCAAGAATATTAGTTTATACAGAAATATAAAATCAAAGCATTAATTGACCATGCTGTAGTACAGGCAATATATGCGAAGTTTCAGTGCCCCAGACAGTCCCATATACTCCTCACATTCAGCTACCATTTGGAAAAATTTCCTGGCTAAAACGAAAACTTCTGAGATATAATTTTCAGAGGGAATCTAATGTCAATAAGGGAGTGCTCTGGGAGAATAGACTGACCTTGAGTTAAACATAGACATTTCCTTTTGTTACTGGCTGTTCAAAGACACAAATTAAAACTAGACATGATATAATTCACCCCTTGAATACTGTGTTTCAATATATATAATGAGATCAAGCCAAAGGTTGTTTGCCCAATTAACTAATTAGCAAACAAAATATAAGAGGATCACAACTGAAAGGCAGAATTATGTGATTATTGTCACACACTTTAAAATTATCAATTTTTTTTTCTGTACTGGTAGTAATTCATATTTTAGAAGCACAAGCATTATACAACTGTCCCACAGAAAATAAGTTAGAAGTAATATGCACATTAAAAGATCAAAACGGAGCCTTCAGATGTTTCACAGAATATTTTTGCTTGAAACTGAGGTGCTTCTAAAGTTCAGAGTTTCATGAAAGGCAAACTTTGGCTAAAATCAATGTATCAGCAAGATAAAAGGTGCAACAATATGACTGCAGTGATCAAAGCTTTTCAAAAGAATGATCCACTCTTTTTAAACCACATTCCAGGCGAGTCCTTTAAATGCAATATGGCTTGTACCAGAGGTAGAACTGACTAAACTCTGTAAATTCACAAGAAATATAGCAGTTATGTTTATTACATTGGGTGCTTTAGAAGTGACAATGAGTTGACAAAAATAATATGTTATTTTACATGCACTGTAAAAAAAGGGCAATAATGAGTACAGCTAGTGGTAAAAAATAGCTTTAAGAAAATGGGTCTGTTGCAAAGTCCTGTGCATAAGTTCCACAGCCTTCTGTTATAGTACAAAAAATCTGCAAGTAAGTAGGTTGATATGCCCACTGGTGAGAAAGAAACATGTTTTGCCCCTTCCTCAAGTAGCAAAACCACAAAGTTGAGACACAACTGCAGGAAAAAGAAGGGTGATAAAAAATCTCATTCAAACTCATATGCCATAAACAGTAGAAAAGAGGACAGAGAATGACCACATTTTTGTGTGAATATTTTTGGTATCTTTGTGTTTGCCTCACAGGTCAGTAGAAACTCAGGCTTCATCATCTGCTAGGTTCTTCTGTGAGCTCTATGGGATGATGTAGTGACATCAATCCCTTCCTTTGTGGACAGGTATCTAGAAAACTCATCAGAATTAATTTGCCCCTTTGTTGCTAGGCTCAGTAATGAGGAGAAAAAATAAATTACAGAAGTTAAAAAAAAAAAAACCAACAACTTTGATTCCTAGAATTGGTCTCCAAGAAAAAGGATCAAGCCATATTTGCACGGAAATGTTGGAAAACTTCATAACGTCTAATTAAGGCTTCTGATGTTTTAGAGAGTTGAATTATTTTTACATTGAGAGATTTATTCTTCAGAGTCTACAGTGGAAGAGGCCCATTCTCACATGCCACCGTCGGTCAGTCTGGGCGAGAGAGGTAGGAACATCCCGGCTTTCTCCCATTTGCTGATTGAATGAATGGGCAGGGTGTCTATGTTCTTCAGGGACTAGTAAGTCGAAGGATTTTTATGGCTGATAAAGGCTGAGGGAGAGGAAAGGGATATCATCTTTACACCACAAATCAAAGGTTTGGTTACTATCAACTTGGCAAAGGCATGGGACACACCAAAATCTAGCAAGATTAGCTAAAGGTCACATATCAACAGACCCAAATAGCTGTCTTTGAAGGAGAGACTTCAAAAACATCATTACAGAATAGAGAATCTCGCTCGTAAACAAGGCAAAAAGGAGCTGGAGTATGTTAGGAAGTATTGTGGAATAGTTTGGTCTAATGAACAACTGGACTCTGCTGAAAGCTCACAACCAGTCCAGCAGTGCCAGGAATTGCAGGTTGCAGAAGTCAGAAACCAGTCCTCGGCATCAGGGAGTATTCTGAACTGCAAGGAAAGGCTAATTCTTAGGGAAGTCCACAGCTATTACTTGATCCCACTAATGTATTAATTGCTTGTAATGTTATTTTTGTATATATTTAAGTACTGGGAACACTCTATTATGTCTAAAGAAATTGTACAATTTTCCCTTAGCACATCACTTTATTATTAATCTCTACTAAAGGCTCAGGGTTTAGATGAAAGTTTTGATTCATTTCAAGAGCACTGACATCACATCAAACATTCCTGGATTTGCTTATTTCTTCTCCAGGGGGTATTAGTACAGGACAAGAACATGATGAACGTGCGAATGGTTCCTCAGACCTGCTTAAAAGCTCACAGTCAACCCTTGTCAAAGATTTTTAAATGGGGGGGAAAAAAAAAAAAAGATTGATTTCACTTAAGATTATTGGCATTGCCTTTTCAAGGTGAATGAATGACAGCTTTCTGAGAGCAATGTCATTGTGCTCTTGTTGTTTTCCTTTTTTTTTTCCTATCAACCTGATAAAACATAACCTTGAGACCAATCAAGGGGCATTTACAGTTCTATCCACTGGTTAGTTTTAGGAAATAGCAAAATCTTACATTGAAATGAATTCACAGAAGTCTGAGATTACACATACCCACCCCTCAACAACACCCAACAGTGATTACAGAATTCAATCATTTTATCAAGGAGCTTAGAAAAGGACTTGATTAGAAACATTTGAAAGATCTTCTGTTCATAGAGCATTATCTGCGTAATGCAATGTCTTCCATCAAATAATGGACTTCACCAACATAACTGTGCTTCCTTCAGTTCATTAAGATGTAGTAATTGTTTAACTTTATTAGTTCTCATTCTTTTTATGCCCTTCATTTGTATCTTGCATACTGCTAAAAAAAGTATGAAGAAGAAAAAAGATTGAAAATGTACCATTTTAATGGTGCAATCAGTGAGTGAATCAATTGGTTTTATATCTCTGAACCCTCCTGCGAAGATAAAGGCTTACACAAGATGTTACTTACAGAACAAGTGGTTAGATTGTTTTAGACAACTGATTAGAAAGCAGAGCACTACTCGGGATCAGTTCACTCCTCTCTCTGAGGGCATTTGATCCAGCATCTCACATCTCCTCAAAGAGCACTCTTCCAACATCCTTTGACTTCTCTTGCTGAAGCTTCAGCATATGGCAAAAAACTACCCAATAAACCAAATGAAGTGTGAATGTCTGTATATATGAGAGGTTATAACTTGCTCTCACTAGAAAATCTGGCAGTCTGGATGTGAAGAGGAAGCAAAAGGACACTCCCTCACTTTTGCAATAAAGCAGTTATCAGGACATTTCAGATCAAGAAAGTGGACCCGTGGGACGAGGTAACAGGCAGAATAACAAGTCTACCTGTCATTACAGGCTCACTTGAGCTTATTACCTCTGGAGCATGCTGTTGGAGAGAACACCAACTGTGCCATAGTGCTGCCTGTTATAAGTAGGAATTCAACTGTTTTATTAGGGAAGAAAGACATGGAAGAAATCAAGTTTCTTTTGCCACACCTGTTAATTTCTGCCTGCCTGGATTCCAGTTGGTGCACTGTGGTTCACTCCAGCTTACATCCTTAAAATTTCTGTGTATATTAGCAGAAAAAACAGGCTAAGGAACAAGAAAAGCAAGTTAACTACTAACAAAATATCTCATAAAGACAAAATGTTTGATTTAAATTATGAATAGGGAAGAACAAAAAGCTCACAAAAACTCACAAAATCCAAGCATGTTTGAAACTTCAGAAATTTATACAAAATTGATACTGCCCTAAGATTTTTTTTAATCGGCAATTATAAGCTGAAAGCTTTTAAATAGACTGTTTTGGCCCAGAGAGGCATAAATCTGATTTTTTATTTTTTTTATTTTTTTTATTTTTTTTTTAGACCTGAAAAGACATCTTTTTAAAGCATATTCTCTGAGGACAGAGTTTTCATTGCAACCATTCTTTCGTTCTCCTTGGGATGAGCTACTTTACTTTTTCTTTCTTCTTTCGTATCACCTTTGAGGTGGCCTAATTTCTGCAGCCTACAGGGATTTTCACTAATCCCCTTTGAGATTATCAGAAAGCCCACATTCCTGCCCATTTTATGTTGTATATGGATTTATTTTTCAGAAGCACTTATCATATATTTCTCACACCCCCAAAATAAAGAGTGCCAATCCTATATTGAGCAGATAAGAGCTTATTCTGGTTTATTGTATTTTTACCTGGAGGTTTTGTTCCCTTCATGTAGTTTCATCATATCTGAAAGAAAGGTGCCTCTTCACTGTCTATTGCTATCAGCCCTTACTTAATAAATGTACTCCTATGCTGAGTAATATAAGGGTTTTCTATGATTTAAATTATATTATACTGCGTATTTTTCAGACCTGAGAAAAATAAAATTCTTTAAAGTATCTAATCTACAGAGGATATCTTTCCAACAGGATTTGACTATGATGTGTTATTCATTTCTAACTCCCAGCCAAAAATGCAGACTTGAACCCACTCTGGTTTTTTGTTTGTTTGGGGTTTTTTGTTTGGTTGGTTTTTTTTTAATACAAATTATTAGCATTAGTTATGCTGAAATATGCATCTGTGTGTCTATGAAGTTTTTTGTGTTCAAATAATGAATCTCAAGATTTCTTTCTATGTAGTTTTATTGTGTCTTTTTATCTGTGCGTCTGTCATACACATTCAGTGTTCCTAACACAAGTTCAGTGTTAGGCACCTGGGTCTTGGAGAACTGAGTACTGTGGTCTGGATGTTGTTTTCCTCCC
This sequence comes from Caloenas nicobarica, assembly GCF_036013445.1. Lineage (NCBI taxonomy): Eukaryota > Metazoa > Chordata > Aves > Columbiformes > Columbidae > Caloenas > Caloenas nicobarica. The sequence continues at coordinate 56,430,609 of NC_088248.1, read as the reverse complement.
ACTTAATTATTTCTTACTTTGATTCTTAAAATTTATGGGTTTTATCCATCAGAATTTAAATCTTACTAAAACACTTGTTTTTCCCTCACAGATGGGTAAAAAGGGAAAGTTCACTGACAACTGTTTTCAGTTAAGAGATTCCTTAAAAAATATCTTCAGTTTTAGAGCTGAAAACAGTAAAAAAATGACACTGTACAATAAAATCTAGCCCATCACATGTATTTTAAACATTTCATAGGAGCATCAATGGGAAAAATAGCAACCTGTAGACATTACTAGGTAATATACAGTTAGCTCAATCAATGTATAATGCTTTTATACATATAGCTTATTTGGACCCATGATTCAGCATTTCTGATGTTACAAATCTGTATCAAACCGATAGTCCTTTTTATTTCTCACAAACGCTTTTTAAAGGCAGCATGATAGTGAAACAGAGTTAAGCATATACAGAGTGATAGAGTGCTCTCATCACATTACTTCAAGCTGCTATGGTTTATCACTTTGCCTCAGAGAGCTTGCAAAATATAGCAAATCAAATCTGCTTTTAAATGCCTGTCTACCTCTGATTTGTTCCACAATTCAGGAAAAAATTCTTTTTGACATGTTATATTGCAGGCATGGTGCCAAAGACAAAAATGATATGTTTGGCAGGCAATACTTTGTGGTAGATAGTCAGGATCTTCTAGATGAAATTAAAAGTGAATAGTTATTATGTTATTGATCTGACCTTACCAAATTTGGAATCTGCACTGCACAATAGACTTACTTTCTTAAATTATGGTATTCTTGAGAAGCCTGTCCATCTAGTGTGCATCTATTATATTAAGAAAGTGAATCACATATGTTCAACTTAGCTTGACAAAAAGCAAGAATGACCCTTTCAGGGTAAAACTTCTCTTTTTAATTTTTTTTTCCATGCAAGAAAATAGAATATCTACATAAGAACAAAGACTTATTTGCAGTTTGTGAAAAAAAAAGCATCATCAGATCCACGCTTATACTGGCAACTGCTACATTGAAATTGAATTCATATTTTTATTTCTCTTCCAATATGAATGTAAAAACTTTAAAAATCCATTTAATAGCAACCGTCAAATACTGAAAAGGAGGTTATCAAGAAGACAGAGCCAGACTCCTCACAGTAGTGCATGCTGGGAGACTGAGAGACAACAGACATGGAAGCAAGAGAGATTGTGACTGGACCAAAGGAAAAACTTTTGTGGACTGAGACTGGATACAAGGAGAAACTGGGCAGTGGAAAAGGCTGCCCAGAAAGGCTGTGGAGTTTCCAATACCAGAGGTTTTTAACACCCAACTGGATCAAGGCCTAAGTAACCTAGTAGGACCTCATAGCTGCTCATCTTGCTCTGAGCAGGAGGTTGGACTACAGCCCTCCTGACATATCTTACAATCTGCATTATCCTATTATGATCCTGTGAAGTTTTTGGAAGAACGCACTGTCTTAGGTGAAGTATAAGTCAGGGCCTCAGATATATCATAAACTGTTTACACATTCTGAACCATACCTGTTTCCATCGAAAATTCCCATTACTTTCAACTGAACCAAGAGATTTAAATGCACCAGCAATCACGCTCCAGTTGAGCTACCTCTGTGGCTTCTGAAACGCAAAATATTTTTTCAAGGATATAATTCAGCTTCATATTGGCAACCTCCTTCACTAAACTATACTGATTAGTGTTAAATACCTAACTGAGTGCCAGTACCAGAGGCTTCCCTCACGGCTCCCCTCTCTCCCTAACAGAAGGTTCTGTTCTACCGTGGTGCAAGACCATAGTAGAAATGCTGCTGGACAAAAGAAATCGCACCAAGAAGTGGACAAAACCTGCAGGTCGGAATCTGAGGAATGCACTGCAAGTCACAGTTACAGAATATATATAGGTCTAGCGGAAGAACCAGGTAAAAATATCTGGTCCCTTAAATTTTCTGACACACATGCAATCCAGTTTTAAAACAGTTGTAATGCTTTAGAGGTTCTTATGTATAGATAAAACATGTTTGTGTCTACATTTAATCCAAAAGAGGGTGTGTAAGAATGGAGTATAAAAGCAATAAGGAACAAGAAAGAAAGAAAAAAATCAAGACTAGGAGTTCATGTGGTTAGATAAACGGAGTATTAACCATATTGTCTTCTTTGAATCTACTTTTGATCAGATTCTTCGGAAACTAAGTTTTTTGAGAGGTAAATTAGAAAATATCTGCTAAGGCTGTAACCTGTGGCCCAGACATCAACAGTAATAGGCCACGGGCTGCTGAGTCTACATGGCCTCAGGACTGAGACTTGCCAGGCTTGCTCTGTCTGAACTTGTCTTGACCTGGGGTGAACCTTTATGGATATACCTACTTCTGTTTCTGCTTAACTTTTTATGGTACAACCATATTTTTTACACAGATAGTAATAAGTAGATGTTCTGTGTAGAATGAGATATTTATGATTACAACATAATAATGTAGTGAACAGAAACACAGGCCTGGCAGAGGCCTTGGGAAATGGGAACACTGGTCGCGGTGTGCAGGACTACAGGCATGGGATGACGAGAGATGGAGACTCAACTAACACTGGAGAACCCAAGGAGGGGGGTCTCATCACTGGTCAGTTAAAGAATTGGAGCTGGGAAAAAAAAAAAAAAAAAAAAAAGAAGATTTAGAGGTAATAAAGAGAACAAAGAATAAGTTAGAAAACATAAAAAATGACCACAAGTGGATCCCAGAGTAACAAAGGAGCCATCAACATCACATTCCTCCCAGCAAAGGACTTGCTGCTAATGACTTGCTGTACTCCCCCGCTCCACAAACATACATACACCGGGCTAAAGTCATTAACCTTAGGACCTAGAAATGCAGTAGCAGGATAAGCATAACAGCAGGACAAGGGTAGTTACCAGAAAGTCTATATGTATCTGTTTTAACTAGATAGCTATTACTGAGACTTTTCCATTCTATTTTTCTTTCCTTTTTTGTAATAATTAGATATGGACTAATAATGAGCCCTTGATCAGGCTGCTAAAATTATTATACTACATTCTTGGTTTTATAGACTTAAGTTCCCTTTTTTTCCCATAACATTATTTTGAGCATAACAAGTTATATGAGTATCTCTAATTCTTAGTGAAACCAGAAGCAGCTTAGTTACTCTGTATGCAAAGCAAATTCAGCACAATGATTAGTACGGCTTTCATCTTATTCCAATAACTATGAATTGGAGATAAAAAAGCACATCCCAATTGAAGGAATAAATGCTTTGTTCCTCTGCAGATAAATGTGATTTTATTCAGTTGACCTCCAATGTTTTTGCAATGAAATTGTGATTAATATGCTATGCATATCATTTTACCTTGCTGTGAATATCATTTTAACTTGCTGTGAAAAGGAATCAGTTAAAGTCTTTCATCTGTGCCTTCATCACTGTGCTGGTGAAACTAGTAAGTTACTAGAAACAACATGGAACCCCTAACTGTATTTTATGAATATGAACGGAGATTAGTCCACTTCTCACTGTGTTTCAAATGAAAATGAACCATGCTAAATAAATACACTTTTTACTTTGAATTATGAATGCAATTTGAATAATATAACAGATACATAGTTCTTTTTCAACAGTGAAATGATAACCAATAGGAATAATGTATAGCTTCTAACTATAGGGATGTTTTTTATTCAGGACATACCCATAACCAAAATCATAAACTGAGAAAGTGTTAAGCTGGTTTCCTGAATGTATGATTTTTCATTTGCTGCACTGAAGTTCTACTTAACATTTGATTTCTGTGACAGGTGAGAAGGAATGAAACTTCTTCCAATATTATTTAAGATAGAATTTAATGCACAGACTTTTCTGGAAAAAAAAAAAAAAAAACAGCTTAGGAGTTCTTCCTTCAGACAGGTTTGTCTCTGTGCTCACAAGTCTTTCTCAAAGGTCTTCTTATATTATAGAACTGTTCTGGTCTATTTTTGCCGCACTGGAACAAGGAAGCATTTTCTTCATACTATTCTGAAACCCCAAACTGGTATCCTGAGGCTGTTCCACATTTCTTCCTTCACGAGCTTTATTTCTCAGCTAGCATTCAGCAGCAGCATAGGCTTGTATCTCTGATAGCTCTTTGTGGATATTCTGCCATCACAAACTTGCTAAAGTTTCAGCAAAAATACCAGTGACTATCCAGTAACTCCTCCACATACATGGTGGTGGTGGTTAGGTGGAGAAGTTAACAATTTTATTAATGAAAGTATGAACTGAAACAAGTTTCTGTAGATATAATATACACTTTTCAAGCACATAATCATTGTATATTGACAATACAGAAACACGGAATTGAAAGTTCAACATTTTTTTCCAAATGGTAAGTTATAATTATATGTTACCGAGATTACAAATGGTCTACTACAACAAGAAGTTGAAATCTGAAAGAAAAATAGTACGAGTTTCAGAAAGATACATATCAATGCATATCCTCCATTCAGCACTACAGAGAGTGTGAAAACAATGTTAATCAGTCTCTCAACCGTGAAGTCTCCAATGCTCACCATGTCCTAACTTAAACATCCTTCGCAAACCTCCCAAAGATTAACCTCTTTATTCACTGATGATATCTTCCAAGAACATAAGATAAATTATACTGGCTTAGATTAATCTCCTGTCTCTGATAGCAGCAATCTCTATCTAAAGACAACACAAGAGCCAAACCTCTATCATTTCCCTCATATCCTCTAAGCAGTCACAACCCATTTGAGATGGTAGAGGGTACATTCCTGCATATTCACTTTAGCAACCCCTGTTTATGGATCTCTTATCCATGAATGTGCAGTCCCACTTTGAACTTGATTTTATCATTTGGTATCCAGATGAAATTCTAGAAATAATTTCCCTTTCTTTGAGCTGCTGAATATTACTCCCTTATATTACTCCCTTTCTTCGCACCTCTACAATTTTTTCTTAATTTTCTTCTGCTTAATGTTCAAACCTCTTCTTCAAAAGCTCCTAGAATGCAGCCCCACATTTCTATTCTTCTGTAAGCTGTGGAAAATCATGTGGAAAATCACACAGTGAAGGTACCAACCCACAAGGTAGATGATGACTCTGTGTAAATATCTGTCAGACTACCGGTAAAATGGTTGTCAAAGATCTCTCAAATGGAACATAACAAGAACAGATACTAGTCAACTCCACCACAACTCATGCTCAGTCTCAATATAAACTTTAATCTCTATTTTATTTTCACCTCTATCCTAAATACTCGGGGTTTTTTGAAACATAAATGTTTCTTTTCTTTAAAAGGAAAATAATTTGCAATATTAGGTCTCCTCTGAAGATGTCATTCTCAGCAAAGGGAAATTCATAATGAATGTTCATTCATGTTCTTTATCAGTTCATTAGAGCTGCCTGTGCACTATGTTTATTAACATCTTTGATAAACATTTGGATTTGTTGTGCATGAACTGCTGATGAATAGTCATTAAACTGTCCTTAAGTTTATTCATTATGACTCCTTGTTAATTTCTCATGAATTATTATAAAATTCAATCTGCTCCAGCAGTCATCCATAAACAAAGAACAATCATTCACAGTATGTATTACTTATTAGAAATAAATTAAAAGTATAAGTTTATTTCTGATGATTAGTGCATATAAAATGTACTTCATTCTGACAGTAACTTAATCAAATCTAAGGCAATTTCAGAGAAAACTATTGAAAATGATGTTATGATTTGGAGACACACTTTCATTTATGAATCATCTGACAGGCAAATTTGAACCATATTGCTGCAGAGTAGTACTTAACTTCTTGAGTATGTGTGTAAAGATGTCCAGATCTGTCTAGCATGTTGAACACCTCTCTTCTCTATATTGCTAATACAAGGGGAATACTTTCTGCTGGGAGTATAGGTAGCTAGCACACACTCTTCACACACTTAACTAAATATTAATAATGCAAAAATTGATGCTCAAAAAAATCCAAACACATCAGAATTACAGCAACTCATACAACTTTAATTTCCTTGTCCTGTGCATAGCTGTCATTACCCAGTCACATAAGTTTTTCCCTATCAGCTGCCACAGCCTCCAGTGTCAAGTGGCTCTATATTACTTTGACCATAGGCCTAAGTAGAAATTTCTGAACTAGATTTTTATTATTTAGATTGTATGCTGGTAATAATTTAGGCCTTACTGTCTCTGTGCTGTGACAGATCATCTGTGCTTAGCATCTGGATAGCTCAGATACAGAAAACTTAAAGCTAGCTCGGATATGTTGACATTATACTTACACAGTATCTTTAGTCATTTCCACTGCATGCACACCCATTGTAAAGTTGTTCTCATAAAAATTTTATGTAATTAACCAAGCAATGTATATTTAAGGTTTGTCCAGTTTTGATTAATAAACTGTATTCCAACTTGACTCTAATTTTTGGGTTTGATTGGTTATCAAAATAGAGAGCATTGTTTCACAAATATAGACTTTGCATCTTGTTTGTATTCAAGGAAAGAAGTAACAAAAACAGAGTGCAAGTAAAATAACATAGTAAGTCACCATATCACAGTCTCACAACAATTATTGCAATTGGAAAAGTCAGGTAGGCTAGTCATAAATTCTATAGAAAGGTCAAAAAAGCAAAAAAGATGCTAGCAAATGCTAAACAATGTTCCTACAGGGTAGTTTCTGAAAAAAAAATGGACAGCAGCAAAAGAGAGGACTTCCAGTACAAAGAATACAACCACCATAAAGGGCTAACAGAACAGATAATTTGGTTTTGTTTTTAATAAGCTCAAGTTTGGTTAAATTCCCTGTAACAAAATTCAGACTGAAATGAGATCCTTTGGGCCTCATCATCAGTATATTAGTTCCACAGTATGGTATTTCCACAGACTTCAATCACAACTTCTAATCTCCAGCAATACATTTGTATAAGTACGTACTGTCTACACTGAGAAATATGTAGCCATTCAGTAAGGTCATTGTTCCTGTTCCTCAATAGACTACTCAGAAGTAATTTTGAACAAATTAAGACAGAAAACATCTATTCTTCTTATTTCTATTTTATAAAAATGGTAGTGAGTACTCCTTTTCCTCCCTTTAAGGACCTGATTTATTCACATAAAAAGGATGTACAGGATTTCAGGCTTTAGGCTTTCCTCTCCCGTGGCCCATCCAGGACCACACATATCTCAAATCTGATGCATAGAATACTCACACAGCCATTCAAAATTCACTTGTAAATAAGAATATCCACTGGAATTCTCGTAGATTTCCATTAACGTAAATGAAAAGAAAATCTATATTGGGGAGGGTTCAATCTAATTCCTTCTCTTTCCTTTATCTTCTCTTTCGTATCCTTTTTTTAATTATCTTTTCTCTTCTTACTGGAGTTCCAATTTTATTCTTTGTTTTCTCCAGATAGTTATTTCACTCCTTTTCCCTTCTTCTCTTTTTCCAAAACCTGAACCAGAAAGAAACTCAGTATTTTGTTTGAATTCGGTCCTTCAAATCAAACAAGATTAATAACTTTAATTTAAAAATTGCAATCATCAATATTCTAAAACTAACACCATACTAAGAAATTTAGGTGGGCATATGAAAACCAATAAGCTCATTGGCAATAATTTATCTGTAAAGGAAAAAATTCTGACTTCCCAGTTTCTATTCAGTTGCAAAAGTGACGAACAGAGACAGGAAGGCCAGGACCTGCCAAGCAACAGTGCAGTTATCTGGGAACAGCCATTAACATTCAGTGCCAGAAACATCAGCCTCTCATCCTCCCTACTATCTTACAGGGAACCTGCAAACGCTTCAGAAGGGGGGCAGGCCCAGATCACATCTTCTCCCCAGCAATGTAATGAAGCAAAAAGACAATTATTTGTGAAGTTCAGCTTTAATACCCGAGTATATTTATGTCAGTATACATTTGATTTAAAAATCTAAAAAAGTGCTGACTGCAAAATCTCCTTTAATAATCTAAATGCTTTATACTGTTTTAGCATCTAGTCCATAATACAGAAATAAAAAGGGATATTTGCTTGCAATATTTGAAGCAAAAGCTGTGTTAATGGGAGTTAAGATCATACATCAAAAGGCAGTATGAGCTAAACCTACTTAATGAATTAAGCATTTTGGTCATTATTTAATTATCTAAGAGTAATCAAAAGTGATAACTGCATTTTCATAGATAAGCAAGTAATTCAAGAAACAAGGCTGATTGCGCAAGTCTGCCTCATGGCTTCTTTTTCTAGAATAAGCTAATTTGATAAATATCATTTGGAAGAGCAAGTCATTAAAATGCACATATGTAATAGTGGTAGCTTCAAATTAAAGCAAAAAAAAGACTTAAGTAATCAGAAAAAATATTAGGAATTTTTTTTTTAACCACTGAAGAACTGCATAGAACGATGGAAGTCCTTTTATGTGGGAGTGCTTATTTCTTGTACTATAAACTAACCTTTGCTTGCTGCTCGCATGGTTAAGGCCAGAACAGGTTGTAGCTCTTCCATATTTTTCCAACACTTATGTAAAATGCTTTTTCAGGTACTGAGAGTTTTTCCACAGGCTAGGCTTATTCGGGGCAGAGGGATTTGTCTGACACTGAATGGAAATTAGAATGGTTCCAACAGCTTCCACACTGTTTCATGGGGGCAAAATACTGAGATTTAGAGACATTGGATTTTAGAGCCTGAATTCACACACGGTTTATCTACACTAAAAATGGAGCATTAGTGTTCACAAAAGCACATCGTTATATGGGCCAATTTCAAAAGGGTGACAAAACATTGCTTCTATTTGTTTGTGTCAAAGGTATGCATTGTCTACCAGGAATTTAAACTTAAATCAATACACTTCCATGAAATAGACTTTTTAGTCTCAGTATGTTTATTAAGGAAAAAATTCAAATAAAAAAATTACACTTAGGAAAATTTGCTGAGATGCATGCTCCAACATCTAAAAATTTCAAAAATACTTTCTATATAGTGAGAGCTGATGTCTAACTGTCTAGCTGAATTACTAACTGTTCAGTTTGTCCTTGCCATTTTGTTAAGCATTAGAAGCTGAACATTCTTCAAACACTGACGAAACTTAGAATTATTTCATTTTCCATACTGTATCTAATTCTCCATCCTGAGGGACATTGTGCCCTACACGTTCTCTGTAACATAAAATCCTAAACTAAGGTTTAGAAGGAAAGACTACTAGGAGGAGATGTAGATAGCCCAACTAAGAGGATTCTAGGAGTAATGAAGCTTCAGATGTTCAGAGATGGGTGTTTTGGTGGAAAGTACCGGATGTGATAAACCTGACTGCTAAGAGGCACCTACTTGAGACCACAGCTGAGGAGGAGAGAGGCATTGCCGAACAAGTCTCTTTACCCTCCCTGGCACCACCCAGAGAAATGTCCAGAGCTCCACACCTGCTCATACTTCTCACTCTCTGCTCTGGAATCCATAAAACATGGTTGCGCTGTGCAGGACTTTGCATGAACAGATAAAGAAGAATCATTCTTGACCTCAGAGTACAATTGTCTCCACTCTAAATAATGTATTTAGGTAACTTGCAGTCTGAAATCAGTTTATCTACCTCAATATTTGCTTTCAAGTTTTAGGAGCCTTCTCCTGAGCAATGCACAACAGTTTAGGTCTTATCCCAGCAACTGACAGCACATTATAAGAAGTGAAATATCCAGAAAATTATCTGGGTGGTAGACATGACAATTCTTTTGTCCTTTTTTTTTTTTTTTCTGAACAGGAGATGATCTGAGTAACTAAAGACAGATAACATCATCCACACCAGTAAGGATGAGTTCAGACACTTCTGTAACTTCCTTTAGAAAACTGTTGAATCACCTCAGACAGCAGGTCATCCAGCTGAGATGAGAACAGGTAGCAGTTGATGGCTGACCTCTATCTCAAGCATGAGTGTATTCATGCACGGTGAGTGAAGTCTCCCTTTTCACCCTGTCTGCAGTGTTGTTTTATGACAAAATGCAACTTGAAAGTCAGATAACCTTAGTTCTTGAGCACTGAACAAATTTGTATAGAAACCTATCACAGCTTATTAGATATTAGTTTAAAATTGGTGTTTTCTAAAGTTTAGCATCTACCATCAGTAGGACTTTTTTTGGTCCTAATTGCTCTTTATAATGAAATATTGAGCACTCCTCAAACTCTCTACATGGTCTAAGTTAACTGACAACTTGTCAACCATCCGTATTGGAATTAACTGAACTAAATTAGCAATAAAGTAACTGCTGCACAAGTCCATTGTTTAGAGCAGGGGTGTCATTTTCACCGGGGGCCACATCACCCTCGTGGTACACCTTCAAAGGGCTGAATGTAATTTTAGGGCTGTACAAATGTAACTACTCCTACACCCTGGTTTAGAGTAAGAAAAAGAGGAGTAGTCCTCTGAAACTGGCGAAAGGCTTTGCATTGCTTCTGCTTCCAGACCTAGAATGTGTCTAGTTCTAAGAAAAAACATTAATTCTGGTTCAGCATACAGCAAATTTACATCCACAACAACATGCTCGAACTTTAATGCTGCATTCTCCTTTGGGAGTCTGAATATAGGACTTCAGACTTTAGATGGACTTCTAAAGATGCCCTCTCACTGGTCTAAATCAACCAGGATTTCTCTCTGCCACTGTGCTGCTATTTAAGCTTAACTGAGCACTAAGGAATCAAAGAGAACACTTTCAAGAACAAAAGGGGAGTCTTGAACCTTGTCAAACCTACCATCCTAAAACTGGGAACCTATCTAAACTTCCCACAAGAAGTACCAGCTTATCTACCTACTTTCTAAAACAGCTACAAAGACTTGCATTCCTTCTACTCCAACAATATTCTGTTATCTGCTACCCATTTTTATATCTGACAGTCAGTTACATATGGGGAAGATTTGGTGGGAAAAAAGAAGAGAAAGGATTTAAACATAGAAAGGAAAAAATAGGAGGGTGCCCTGAAGGTGCTCCAAATCCAAAGCCTCTGGATTTGCCTCTCATTTTTGTAAGGAGACTTGTCGGGGCAGAGAATACTGAGAATAAGATGAAAGGACACAATTTACTGGGAGTCTGTCACAAGAAATAGGAACATGGAGACAGATAGGCACTAGAAGGTCAAGTGAACTCAGGCTTCTAAAACATGCATAAAGTGACTGGTGAGTCAGAAATAACATCGCCTCTTAGAAATCAGTTTTTAAAAATACTAGGATCTCCTGATTCAGATCCTTATTCCAGATACTTTGGATGGCAAGCTCCGGAAAGGAGGTAAAAGCAAATACAATTTCAACTTCAAAATATTTTGTGTTTATTCATATACAAAAATAGTCTTCTGGCATTAATACTATAATGTGTCCACAAAAAAAAAAAAAAAAAGCCAGCACAGCCTTAAAGGAAGGAGGACTCACATTAAGAACAGACTGTAATAATTCTCTAGCATGCTTTGGTACCCTAGGTTCTCTCTCTTCATCCTTTAATCTCAGTGGAAAAAAGTGAAATTTCTTCAACAAATGAAAAATTTAAATCAATGCCTTTATCTCTGTGGACTCATAAAATGGGGTCTAATTTCAGCGGAGAAACTACTCTGTGAAAGTCAAGAGGGAACAAGGAAGATGAGACAGTCACCTCAGTTCTCAGTAACTGCCCATTTTTCCATTTAATGCATAACTGTACAACAAAATTGAAGTCCTCTTCAGTATGACTACCTCAACGTTTACCATAATAGCAGAGACACTACTCTCTCACATCTCTAGATTTAAGTCTAATGTTCAAGTCATTCCTTTTTCTTCAACTAGATGTTATTTAAGCAATCTAGGAAATTAAGATTTCTAGTAGAAGCCTCTTAATTCAAGAAACCAATCCTTTTGCTGATGCCAAGAAGTTATGCAGATCTATAAGAACTGGGCAGAAAAGAATGGATCACTGTGGTACTGATCCCTTCAGAAATCCTGGATGGTTGCCAAAGACCAATATTCAGAAGTGCCTTTGGAAGTTAGGAGCCCAAATTCCCTTAAAAGATGAAATAACTTCTAAAACCCAGAGTTTTAGAAAAATCTTCCTTTAAAAAGCAAAGGACAGAGACATCTAGACTTTGAGAACAAGTTGCTCTTTAAGCTACTGAACTTATCTGTCTCTAATGACTGTAGTATCCGGGCACACATTAGTCTGCACTCTACACTGAGAAAGTTAAGTTAAAACAGACATTTCTTTTTTAAACTATGAGTCATGAAGACAGAGAGGCAAAGTAATCAGCACAAGGTCATCCTGTACCTGAACACAGAACCAAAATTCTATCATTAAAGTTCCTAGGTTTCATCTCAGCCTGTTTCTCTGTTTTTCAAATACACACAAACTTCTATTTCCACCCCAACAGAGGCTTATGCACTAGAAAAGAATGGATTCATTCCTCAGCCACCGGACTCTTAGCAATTAATTTATATTCCAACCAGGCTCTTGGGACTAGGGGCTGCCTTTTTCTTTTTTTTCTTTTGCTTAGCCACTATTAGTTATTACTTGCCCATACATTTAAGGTACCAGGGTAAACAAGAATTTTATAGAGGCTATGTGGTCCTATAGAGTGATTGCTTCCTCCTTAAGCCTGTGGTTCCAGTTTGCTGAGGGACAAAGGACCACATTGAAGTAATGCGTCTAACCCCATGTGAGCCACCAGCTCAGGAGCAATGCTGAAATGCTGACTACAGGATGTACACATAAAGGGCTTCTCCCCTTTGTGAATCCTCCAGTGGATGGCAAGACTGGAGCTGCGTGTGAAACAGTCACCATAATTTGCACACTCAAACATGCGCTCCATGCAGTGTACCACCTGGTGCTGAGTCAGCACAGGGATGTATCTGAAGCTCTTCCCACACTGCATGCACGTGTCACCCTTCCTTGTCGTGTGGCTACACTGGTGCAGAAGGTTTGAGCTGCACCTGAAGCTTCTCCTGCACACAGTGCACTGACAAGGGCTCTGTCCTGGTGAAATTCTTCCCAAGACCACAATGACCTGGAATTCTCTCACATTACAGTTTCTCTTCCCATACACCTCTGTTTATCCTCAAAGGGTATTTTCAAACTGGTATTTTGAGACATTTTACCCTTCTGACAACTCAGTATGTTTTCTCTTTGATCTCCTGATGGCAACTTGTGTTCTTCCATATGTCCAAGCCTTTCTTGTTCATGAGATTCCATTTTTCCACAAGTCTACCAACCACTGCAAGTTAAAAAAAAAAAAAAAATTTAAAAAAGTAGTAATTTGTGGTTGTCTGCAAATAGCAGACTTAATTGTTTACTACCTGTACTTTGGAGTGAAGAATAAACAGAGTAGTATGAAAACATGCAATAGTGTAACCAAAAATTACAAAAACTAGGTTTCACCACCTCGAGGACGGTGAATCTTTTATCCTCAGCTTTCAGAACACAATTTACAGTTGCAGTGCAAGAAGCAGTTCTGAGGAGCAGAACTCTTCTGGGTAGAGAGGAACATGGGCAGGAAGACCAGAAGCAGCCAGAAGAGGTTTTGAGGAGACACAAACTAACCGCTGATTGGTTTAACTGTTCCTCCTGAAGTAGCAATTCAAATATGCTCACATATATCACAACCTGAACTGAATTCAAGTTGTACAACAACCCAGATCAAGACTTTCATTGTGCTTGGTACTACAAGAGGGGTAGAAATATATCATGCTTGATACTATTTTCTGTTATCAAAGAACAGCAATTTTCACCAAATTTTAAAGTTGTAAGAACACTATGACCATTAAATTTGACCTCTGGCAAAGGACAGGCTTAGAAGGCTTAAAATTCAACTCCAACAGACATGGTCTGATTCAACTAATAGTTAAAAATTAAACACAGGAATAACTGAGTTATCCCTATACCTGCCCACCTTAGGTATGTATCAAGATAGATTGCCTTCTATTTTCTATTCTAAAAAAGCATGTGAGTTACAACTATCAGGTTTGTCTCCCAAAAAGTCTTCCCTGGTAATACCTCAGAACAAACACAAATGAGTCAGACCCACTATTTTTCCTTATGTGCTCAAATCCCAAGATTAATGAAAGCTTTCTTCTTTCATCTCCCCCCCCATTTAAACCAAAAACCTCTCACTTTAAAGACCAAGAGGGAAAATTGACTCCATAATCTCTGTTTTCATGTTCTTCTTTACTGAGGTGCTAGATGTGATAGTGGATTTCCTGATATGGACATCTGAACTAGGGTTACTAAAGCTGCCAGCCAAACGTTAGAGAAGATCCACCTGAGCAGGCCACATTATTGCTAAATCCTGCACCTAAAGTATCTCCTGCTTTCTGTTCCACCCTCAGCAGTCTTCTCCTGTACACAAGCCTATGTGCTCTCACCACTTATAGCTTACTAGCCATTTCTTGAGGAACCTCCAGTTCTTAAACAACTGAAAGCAGTTTGCATTTGAGTTCTGGTTACTTGCTTTCTCCTGCCTCTTTCTGGGTTGGTTTTTCAGAATTAGGCTGTGGCCTGGAGAGTTGGACGATTCCCATAATTTCACAGGAGCTGCCATCTTTACAGAGGTCACTACAGAGCCTTTAAAGGCTCTCTAACCTGGAAATAAACCAATTACTGTAGAGGTATGGCCTTCAGTCGTCACAAGTCAGAGCAGATATTCTTGAAAAATAAGCACACACCTCACCCTGATTCTTCACATTGCTGTAGTGCTACAGAATGGATCAAAGAGCACAACTGGTCACATATGTTCGTACTCTAATTTGATGTAGGCACAGATGCTTGCCTATGGAGTTAAAATAACAGACTTTAAAATCCCACATGGGAGGAGTATTCTTTCATCCGAGCACAAAGGAGTGCACATTGCTTTTCTTCAACTGAATCTACACTGCAATACAAGTCTTTTCTCAGTCTGCTGTGTCAAATTTGAATTAAATTTTAAAGAGTGGTGCATTTAAGATCCTGGTACTAGCTCCTCGACCTACTGTGAGCAATGTTAAGCAGTTTTTGAGAGACCCAGTACAGGTTTCTAAGCTAGTACTTCCAATCTCTTCCTCCCATGTACACTCTTTGGTGAATTAGTTTGAGAGTTTATTTCAAAATACTTCCAAGTCTCAATGAAAGTTACTTTATAACATGGCCTCAGTCTTTTTGAGCTTCCAGCTTCCACTTATGTAAGGGAGGTAACATTCCTTTTACTTTCAGAATTACATTGATGTTAAAATGCATGAATGTTCACAAATAGTATAGTTATGACAGAAATAAATAACTAATCCATCATCTGTGCATGTAAAGTAGTTTAAAGTAGATTTAGTTGTATCTTAAACTTGTAATCAGGAAAGGTCATAATGTTTTGTGCAATCAAAATACTGAACAGAAACTGCAGTTTGGTAAGGACAGTCAGTATAGTACTTAAACTAGTACAAATAATCCTTTGTTTTCCACATGAGTTTTAGAAAAAAGTTTCATTTCTATTTTTTCCTTCAGACTTTTGGTTTTCCAGTTGATGAAGTAGAATTAATCATATTATATTTAAGTTTTCATCAAAGTGCACTTATAGATTTGAGTTACTTAGCTTGTGACTTCATGACAACTTCTATGTCTGAGCCTTAAGCCTCTCACTTTTATTCTGTGAGGCTTTTTCCACGTTTCCACATAATTCATAGCATGCTCAGGCCTCCAGTTCCCACCTGGCAGGTAAAAGGAAAAAGCCCTCTTGTAGGTACTAAGGCTGACCTACTTCACTTTGTGAAACAGTCATGGGGATCTCATGGGTTCCTGATAATTTCATAGCTCATCATCATTCATTCCTTCATAAAATCCCTCATTGAATTATCATCCCCTAAAACTCTGAGCTGTCCCCATGAAAAACAGCAGGTGATTGCAGTTTGGGAAAAACTAAGATGGCAAAACTTTAAAGGCCCACTATAGACGAATTATTATCATGGCGAGGAGTCAAAGGTCTGACATTTCTATAGTTTCCCTCCTGCTTTAGGGACAAACAACTCAGAACCAGACTCTGAGTGGTGCTAGATGGAAATCTTGTGCTGGAACAGTTGCCTTTGTGCAGCTACCTGACCACGTTCCCAGACACAGCTTTTCTGGCAAGAGATGCAGGAACTGTTACAGCATATGCAGGTCTTTGACCTCCTCTTTGTATGTCTACCTTCAGCTTATAACTCCAGTTGCATATAAGCCCCCCAGTTAGCCCCAACCTACTGGAAGCAGAACTGTCTGAACTGCTGGTGCTGCTTCTCCATGCTGACACCTTCCTCTTGCAAAATTACTGCCTTCACTCTGCTATGATCTCCACTGTCTGCAGTGTTCAGGTTCCTAGAGAACTGTCAGCTCTTTCTAGGTGACAAGCAAGCTTTATCCATTCAAAGCTACCCAACCAACCATCACTGAGCTTGAGCTGTGGCAGCTGCAGATTTTCCCAGCTTTAGAAAAAAAAAGAGGAATTTTCCCAGGCTGAGAATAAAAGGTGAATGCAAGATCTGAAAAACATGCTGGCACTGAGTATCTTGAAATTTTGCCATGTCTATACAGCATGGCTCATTAGTCCATTGACACAGATCCTACTTTTCTCAGAAATGAACACCAGTGTCTTGGCAGTCCACAGATTTCCCAGTTTATGCCAGTCTCCTCCCACATTTCAGAGCTAACCCTGACTTTGTTCTTCATTATTAATTAAAATGTTACCCAACTAACTTTCCAGCAACAGCATTCTAGTTCTAGCACTACAGTACATGTCTTGTAGGTAGCCTTTTCTTCCCTACATCCAATTTGTGCAGAAGTCGCTGAGCCTTAGTATTCAATACCTGCTGAAAATCGATCAAATCTACTCCTGCATCTCTGAGTCAGCAGCAGTAGGAAGAGAGTATTGATGGACTGGCAAGGGCAAAAAAATGTAGGCACATCAAGAAGCATCACCTGCATGGGTCACAAAAAAGAAGAATTAAAATATAAACAATTACATACTTTACTGCTACTTACCACAAGCTTAAAAAAAAAGCAAAACCAAATTGGAATTCCCCCATAAACCACCCACCATAGGGCTCTGAAACACCCAATATTCATCAAAACCTCATTATTGCTCATCTAGAATTTCTGTCTGCTTTGTATGTGACCCAAATACAAAGAGATGACAATTCTGCAATTTATGAAGCACCACTTACAAGTTGTTAAACTTAGGCCACATGAATCCTCATTTAAAAAGCTGAATGGCAAACAGTCTTTACAACTCGTGTAATATTTAGTGTATTTTGAAGAGCAGTTCACCATGGAATTCCACAAATATATATTTTCACTACATAAAATGAAAATTTAGCCCTGATTATTTCAGACAAAAGCTTTAAAATAGATTTTAAGTACATGCTAATAGAAAAAGCTAATACAATACATAAAAGTATAGCACCTTTTTTAGTATCTCATTAACGATAATCCAGTTTGACAGTATTTGAACAGCTTTCTCAAGTTCAGTAATGTTTACATAATTCTCATACTACCTAACTCTAACTTTAAATGTAAGACTAATAAAATTAAAAATACATCTTTCCTCCTCACCGCTTGACATGGAGGCACCCTAAAAGTCAATTCAGGCAGGCAACAAGCTCCAAACAGACTTTATTCTAACCAGAGCTGTTGAACAGAATCCAACTACAAATGGGGTTTACCTGGAATTATTTGGCACCCCAGTAACATTATACAACACAAGTTCAGATACCAGTTAGGAGTTCAATTATTACACAATCAACTCAAATCTGAAGAGGATTAGACCCCAAAACTCTAGAGTGATGGTTCAAAATAGGCATCTATCCAGTCCGTTGCAAGGCGAGGACTCTCAAGGGTACCCAGATGACCGGTTACCAGGTTGGTAAAGTGTCTCAGGCCCCAGTGAATGTTCCATAGATAACCAGTCTAAGGACAAGAGACTTCTACTGCACACCCTCCACTCTGAGGAAGACCAACTCAAAGTGGGTTTCTGGCAGGCTCCATTTATACCCTAGTTGAATCTGAGCTGTGGCCACCTATGGTAGTTCTCCAGAAACTTCTCTCAACTGAGGCATCTCATTGGTCAAAGGACCTCTCTGTCGACCAAGGGGCATAGCTGTCCATCAGCATAGAAGTTTTGCGGGGGAGGAGGGGAGAATGGGGCAGTGCATCTGCCACACTACTCTTTAGAATTTGCATTTTCTGTCAGACAGCAAATACTGTCATTTGCACTAGCTATAGACTCTTCTATTTACAACTGCAAGTTGTATTTAAAAATACAGTATGTTATGCTCTCTCAGCCTGCAGAAGGAAGACATGCCTAGCACACCACTGCAAGATCTATCTTAAGGCAGACTCATGCAAGTCCTGCAGTGGAAGGAAGCACACAGGTACCCTGGCAGAACAGAGATACAAAACTTTGAAAGTTTCAAAATCAGTTTGCCTTCAAGAAGGGGGAACTTTCTACCCGTTTTGACCATATATTTATTCTCCTTTTTTAGGCAGTGTAATTTACATGCACGGTATGTCCTCATAATAATTTGCTTATTATAGCACATTTTAAGCACCATAGGCTTAGAAATTTAGTCCTCAAAACCAAGCAGAGAGCAGGAGGTGCTGGGACTCACCCCGCTATGACCCCGCCCCAGCTCTCCCTCACCTGCCATCTGCCCAGGCCAGGCGAGATGGGGAGCAGCTGCCCCCACTGCCTGTCCCACACCGGACGGGGTTGTGATGCCACCAGGAGAAACTGCCTTCACCTCGTGTTTAAGCCAAACCTGAGTTCCTCAGGCTGGAAACTGGTGCCATCCCTCTGTCACACTGAAGTGGCAAGTTGTGGGTGCAACTGGAAAACACGAGGAGACAAATCCCCCTTCGTGTCATTTGTCTGGACCCAGGAATAATACTGCAAACTGCCTACCCAGTCACTCCAGTCACATTTCAATTCAGCAGGGATTCCTGCTTTGAGAGAATGAACCAATTTGTGTCCCAGGCAGAAAACGTAAGGCCATGGCAGACCTTTCAATAACTCCGGAGGGCTAATTACCTGTTTGGCAAGAGGTCAGAGTCTGGGGCCTCCCTAGAAATTTTTCTCAGTTTTGTAGCATGTTACTGCATCTCCTCCCCTACTTCTCCAGTCCCCATGCACTTTGGGAAGGCAGACCTGGCACTTTGAAACAGTGGCTGCATAACAGAATCCTGTTTCTAAGTCCAGTCAAGCTCCTCAGTCCCCTCTTTGTGTTCTGCTGCTGCCTGGACAAATCTTCCATTCTCAGCTCACTACAAGATTTCACGTCTAGTAAAGAGGGAAATCAGACCTTGATGACATAGTCTTCCATCGAGGTAAAACAATAAAGAGCTACCTAAACTAAAAAAATGCTCTTAGCTATTTTTCCCCTAGGGCTTATTATTCCAGCTGGACACTCAGTGTCCTCATTGCAAGTTTTTTCTTTAAAGTGAACAAAGCGTAAGCCACAACAGAAAGACTCCAGTGTATGACAATCTATTCACAAGAGCTTTCCAAAGAGACTTCTTGACTCTGACAGAAAAACTAATTAAAAAAAAAAAAAAAAAAGCGAGCTGACTACTACTGAGTTCTCTCTTTAAGAGTTCAAACAAACATATGCCACACTTATGAAAACATAAACATCCCCAACCCTGTAACACCACCACTTGGATCTCTGTTCACACCTATTCAGAAATGTATGAATCCTTTCACATCATGTGTCACATTTGGCAAAGTTTTTGCAGCCGTAGCTTAGGTGTCTTAGCCATAGGTACCATTCACACATAGAACTGGGCACAGGACTTTCTCAGAGCTCTACATAATTTCACATTAGCAGAAAAGTGAAGCTTAGCAGCTGTTTGGTGATGGTGTGATCTTAAGACATATCAAGGATAAGAGGGTCATCGGGGGCAGTCAACATGGCTTCACCAAGGGGAAGTCGTGCTTGACCAACCTCATAGCCTTTTATGAAGACATAACAAGGCGGATTGATGATGGCAGAGTGGTGGATGTGGTCTACCTTGACTTCAGCAAAGCATTTGACACGGTCTCCCACAGCATCCTCACGGCTAAACTGAGGAAGTGTGGACTGGACCATCGGGTAGTGAGGTGGACTGCAAACTGGCTGAAGGAGAGAAGCCAGAGAGTTGTGGTCAATGGGACAGAGTCTGTTTGGAGGCCTGTATCTAGTGGAGTGCCTCAAGGATCAGTACTAGGACCAGTATTATTCAATATATTCATCAACGACTTGGATGAGGGAATTGAGTGTACTATCAGCAAGTTTGCTGATGACACCAAACTGGGAGGAGTGGCTGACACGCCAGAGGGCTGTGCTGCCATCCAGTGAGATCTGGACAGGCTAGAGAGTTGGGCAGGAAAAAATTTAATTAAATATAATAAGGGAAAATGTAGAGTCTTGCATCTGGGCAGGAACAACCCCAGGTTCCTGTATAGGTTGGGGAATGACCTATTAGAGAGCAGTGTAGGGGAAAGGGACCTGGGGGTCCTGGTGGACAGCAGGATGACCATGAGCCAGCACTGTGCCCTTGTGGCCAAGAAGGCCAATGGCATCCTGGGGTGTATTAGAGGGGGGTGGTTAGTAGGTCGAGAGAGGTTCTCCTTCCCCTCTACTCTGCCCTGGTGAGACCTCATCTGGAATATTGCGTCCAGTTCTGGGCCCCTCAGTTCAAGAAGGACAGAGAACTGCTGGAGAGAGTCCAGCGCAGGGCAACGAAGATGATTAAAGGAGTGGAGCATCTCCCTTATGAGGAAAGGCTGAAGGAGCTGGGTCTCTTTAGCTTGGAGAAGAGGAGACTGAGGGGTGACCTCATCAATGTTTGTAAATATATAAAGGGTGGGTGTCACGAGAATGGAGCCAGGCTCTTCTCGGTGACAACTAACAGTAAGACAAGGGGTAATGGGTTCAAGCTGGAACACAAGAGGTTCCACTTAAATTTGAGAAGAAACTTCTTCTCAGTGAGGGTGACGGAACACTGGAACAGGCTGCCCAGGGAGGCTGTGGAGTCTCCTTCTCTGGAGACATTCAAAACCCGCCTGGACGCCTTCCTGTGTAACCTCACCTAGGTGTTCCTGCTCTGGCAGGGGGATTGGACTAGATGATCTTTTGACGTCCCTTCCAATCCCTAACATTCTGTGATTCTGTGATATAGGAGCAAGACACACAACTGTCTACAAAGCATCTGTGTTAGAATACACGAACCATTTTTTTTACTTCCTTCATGACAAGCACACTTACTGCTGATGGCCAGTTCCTACACAATATTAAGCACCATCACTACAAATGCAAACCTGTCTTCACCCCCGCTGTGAGCACACTGTCCTGGAGAAACCTGGCAGTGTCCAGGACACCGAGACTAGGTCTTCCTGCTCCTCATCCTCCTCTGGGTTTCCTCGCTTCTGTCCGAACTTTCCAGGCTGCTGCCCGACCTTTCCAGGCTGCTGCCCCCCTCCCCTGCTCTCGATGCCACTTATCTGGATCTCTTTTGCCCACTTTCCCACCCCCAGGGTTGCTTGGCTGCCTCACAGCCCTGCTGCTTGCCCCGTCCCAGCCGTCGCCGCAGCCACGAACCCGCCCCTGTTCACTCTTTGGCCATCGCGTTGTTCCCGCACTTGTTCAAACTGCGTCTGGCTTTGCACTCTAGCTGTAACAGTTGCACTCTTTCAGTGTGCTTGCGCTCAGGGTCAAGGCAAGCCAGTATTAACGACACACTGATTAACACATTTTTAATATGGCGATGTTACGGGCTCTGTTTTGGCTGCCATTCCATGTGCTCCTACAGTGGCCGAGGCAAATGGACTATGCATTTCTACTTTTTAACTTCTCTAATATAGTTTAACTCTCTTTTGATATATTTAATGTTATTTAACATGAAACACTGAATGTCTGTGCTCATTAATACTTCATATCCACAAAGCTGTTGTCTCATATGTATTTAAAAAGGGAAATAAGTATGGTACTATAAACTATAAAACAAATAGTCCCAGAGTCAATACATTACACAGCCTCTCATCCTGCAGAACACTAAGAGCAGTTCAGAGTCCAGCACGCTCTGGACTGGTTCTTTCAGATACTCCTTGCACAGAAGGAGTAATGTTTAACATCACATTTACTTACTTCAAGACAGTTGATGTTACATGGGATGTCTGATTTAGCAGAATGATACTAAATATGCTGCAATCACAGGTACGAATGTTACACTTCGCAAAACGCACAGCGATTGCAATACACAATTCAGCGTCAATTACCAGTTGCCGTAACACGCTCTCTGTCATGACACTGGGCATCACCAGAAAGACACACATGGGTTACAACTAGCTCAAGCTCATTGCTCTCCTCAAAATACCTCTGCTACTTGTTCCATTTTTATAGTCTTTGCAGGGCGCAGCAATGTATTCAGTCCCTGCCCTCCCCGGTGCTGGTCCAGCTAACTCTGGAGACATCACACTCCACCATCGGCACCACCTGCTGATGCCCTCAGCTGCTGATAGCTGTTCAGGGAAAACAAAGGCCGCCCTCCAGTCCCCTTTGTGCTGAGATGCAATCAGCTGCTTTGCAAGAGCTGTGGTCAGTCACAGCCTGCACTGTTCCCACAGCCTCATCTCCCTTGCCTGTCTCTCAGCATTCTTCATTGTAGGGGTTTATTGGTCAGTCATAGCCTTGGATCCTTTTCTCCAGTGAGGAAAGTATAGCAGGTGCTATAGAGAAATAAAAATATTTATTCGGGGTTTACGGTGGGTATATTGCTTCTAAATTAATAAAAACAATTACTTCCTGTTAGTGGAGGCTTCTGAGTCAAATATGCATATGGAATTTCTCCAGACTTCAGTTTGACATGCTTTCTAAGGAATATCAGTGCAGTCTGAATAATCTATCACGGCAAATTTAAGGAGTGGTGTTTTCTACAGAGCTATAGAAACAGCGAAATTATTGTTGGAAGAAAAAATAACATACAGTAAGGAAAGATATACTCTGTGCAGATTAATTAAGGCTGAGACCTAAAATTGTTAACCTGTGAAGGTAGTATTAGGTCTTTCTGAATAGTTAAATACTGGTTTTCATTTGTCAAAAATGGCAAAGCCAAAAAGTATCTAATTATTATTCTCTTGAGATCCTGTCCATTTTTTTAGATATTTATTTTCTGTATGGAATGGCAGCAGGTGTCATTATCTTCCATAAACATTCATAACTTCTCCCTTCTGTCAAATGCTGTGAGTATATGTATTTTCTTTCAGTTCATAAGAACTATTCCTCCTCTGCCCAGTGTTTCTGTTGTATTACCTAACAAGGTTGGAATCACAATTACATTCTTTCCATAAGTGTCCATTGAATTCTTAATCTACAGTATTCAGATTTTTTTTGAAGGTTAGGAAGTCTATATGAATATTGACTTTATGAATATATTCATAAGCTTTTTGTGAAAAACTCTCATTTAAAAATCATATCTCTCCTTACTCTATACTACAGTAGAATATCTGGTTTGAAAGACTATGCCTCCAGTTGTGCCCACATGAACACACAGTGAGGAAAAATGTGGACTATGCCTAAAATGCAAAAGGTGAGAAGACTGCAAATGGATATAGCTTATGACAATAGAACTGGAAAATACAGCATGGGGTTTAACCATCCCATTCCACTGGAATTTCTGTTGCTAAAAAATTCTGGTATCTTCTAGGCAAGTAAAGATATCTCATTTGCAATGCACTGAAACAGCAAGGTTTTTGCTTTCGGAGGGTTGGGGTTTTTTTGCTTGTGGTTTTTTGAGGGCATGAAATTCATCATTTTTTTTTACTCAAGTAAAAGAGTAAAACAGATACAAACTTGTTTTCTGTTTTTTAGAAAGAATAACTCCCCTGATGTCATTTCCAAGTAAAGACTAATTAGACTTGCAGAGGTATTTCCAGGAAGAGGAACATAGAATATAGATAGTGAGAAACACTGAAAACTTGCAATGCCAGTGAAACTAATGCCAATAATAGGGGATTTGCTTATTTATTTTTTTCACTTTGTGCCCAGTTTCATCTTCCCTACAATGTGGCCCATGCTGTGACAAAAAATAAAAGTTCAAATATAATCTGTTAAATATGGGCAATTTCAAAGCATGTTACATACTTTGCCTCTCAAGCATATGGATTATTTTTTTATTCCCAAAACAGAAAGAATTGTTCCATACCCTGCAAACAGTTCTTTTATGATCTGTGAATTAGGATTGATATATTGCATCATTAAAAAACAGAAACTATGAGACTGTTATATTTCTGGCAAAAAGAATTTTCAACCTCATTTTTTCTTCTGTTCCTAGCAGAAAGCTTGTGTTTGAGGTGATGTTGATATTCATATAGTCTTAAAACACTTTTCAGAAAACTGAAAATCAAACTTTGAATACACCAAGGTATTTCAGAGGAAAAGTGTTGTATAGGTTAATTATCAAGTTGAAAGGGACCATTAGATGATTTAATGTACTCTGACCTCCAGCATGCCAAAATGTATGTATTTCCTTCCCCAAAACATGCCTTTCTGAAAGGTCTCTGTGTCAAATCTTGGTGTGGGCTTTTGCTAGTTTGCCTCAGTGGTTAATGCCTTGTTAACACCTTGGCATTATTTTCAGCCTTTTCTGGCTTCTAGCCACTGATTTTTTTGTTCCATTTCTCTACCTACCTAAGGATGGTTTCAGAATTAGCATTTTCTCTACAAGTATTTTTCACCTTCAACAGAATAATCAAGATACTTTTAAATTTTTCTTTGGAGAAGTAGCCTAAGCTCTTTTAAATGTCTTACTAAAACACGACTTTTTCAACATAATTTTTTCAGCTTTTCTGTACTTTCTCCTATATTTCAACATTCTTTCAGCACTGTCTGTTTTATTCGCATAACTGTAGAATTTGTAGTATTCATACAAAATAGGGCTGGGAAGATACTAGACAAATTCATCCAGTTCATCCACCACTGCAGGGCGGGATCAGCTGTACAAATTCTTAATCCAGGTCTATCACTTAAAAACTTCCACCACTAGAGAGTCTATAACCTCTCTAGGCCATCTATTTCAATGCTTAACTATCTTTACCACTAGAAACGAAATCTTCTAACTAAAATGGGGCACAATACTCCAGATAAGACCTTCCTAATGCCGAACAGGGATTACTTCAGAACCTTGTTATCCCTTCCAGTAACATATTTTATTTTTACAGCAGCACAGCCCTTCACTCATTTTCAGCTTAAAATTCACAGTAAGTTCTGAAGCTCTCTTCTGTAACATTAATATCCAGCCAGTAGTTTCCATCCTTGTATTTGTTCAGATGACTATCCTAATATTGTTCTCTCCAGCCTTGTATAAAGAGGTAAAATTACTCCATCCATATTCACTGCTGCCTCTTTTTTACATTTCTAGCTCTCATCAGCTACTCTAGGTTACAACACAGCACTAAAACTGGGTTAGTTTATTTACCTTATGACTCCTCAAGTCTCCCCCATGGTTCAGCTTTTCAGGAATGTATGTAGTCTTTTAATATGGCATTTATTATTCTTAGGGATGTATTGTGTAGTGGGGAGCTGTCAAAGCTAGTCAATAATGTGTCTTAAACTCTGTCCCTCTGTAGCATTTAGGAGCCTTATTCAGAATTATCATGTATGTGCCTTCCTCAGACTTAGCACATACTCAGATTTCTCACATTTGTGTGCCTTACTGAGAGCTTAAAATCTTTGCCAGATGATAGGTGCCTACAGTCTTTATTTAAAAAATCGAAGAAAGATTGCACTTAGCAAGACATTTACATACACACTGTAGATTTTGTTTTATACTGATAGAGCAATGTAACTGGGAATGAGTTATAACTTAGCATTTTGGGAACATAAAAAATTGAGGTCTGACGCTACAAATAAATTGACATGGAGAATCTACCCTGATTTCTTCATAAGGTAATTTACAATATCAAGTGTCAAGTTACTACTGGAAAGAATTGTATCTGGTTTCTGTATAATACAGCATGGTTCCTCAAAGAGTATCAGATAAGTGTGTCATCCTCCCACTCTCCTGCAATTTAACATAAAACTATTTTAAATTAGATAAACTAATCTCTAAGTATCTTGAAAAATTTGTTGATAAACTAGTTGAATTGCCATTTTTGCCATACTTCACGTATTTAGTGTCCATTTTATTTACCAGACATAAATTAGAAATAATATTTCTGAGATGTGTTGCATGTCCTAAGACATGATGAACATGGTGCATCTAAAAAATCTAAAAAACCTGTCAAATGGCAATAGCAAAAATGTGGCAAAAATGTGCATAGTAGAAGATAGTGTTGGACCATGAAGTCATGAACAGACTCAGGTCCTGCTAAATTGCAGGAATAATAAAGTACTGATCAGTAATTAAAACTGGTATTTTGCAAAGGCTAACTTTGAGAAACCAAAAAATTAATGAGGCAAACAATACTTGAATTAAAGACAGAATGCAGAGGAGGCACGGATTAATTTTATTCAAAAGTGCAAATACTGTTTGGGACTTTGATTCCTGGTAAGAGAAGGTGAAATGGTCAGGAAGGATTTAGTTGGATCTGTAAGCTCCTTCCATAAACAGGATATTTAAAATGAGAGGAGAAACAAGAAGAATGGAAATAAAATTAGTTAGCAGGTATATTCTGTGCATTAATGATTAGGCAGTGTAGAAAAATTAGAGCACAGAAGAGATTTAATTTAGACCTCACACAGAAAATGAAAATGAATAGCAAAAGGTTTTTACCCATAAAGACAATTGTGCTGCTACAGACTTGTTGGTATTACACATTGAAGGCAATTTTTTTTGCTTCAATTTAGGTTAAAGACTGATAAGAAATTAATGGCACAATACTTAATGAAAATGATAGAAGAAAAGAAATTTAGAACATAAGATTCCAGGGGGTAAGCAAAACTTGTATTGCTTACTATGAAAAAGTTAGGGACTCTTAAACCTTTGATACTGAAGTAATTAATGCATGGAACTCTGAGCTGAACAGAAACTACCATTAATAAACATGAGCTTTTGTAACTGCAGTTTTCTGCATTCACCTAAATGCTTGTTTACAGCCTTACAATTATTACAATGGAAATACTGTATATTTCCAAATTATAATGATCAATAAAATAATAATAGAAAAGTAGCACGTGCTTTTTTGGCAGGTGGCCTTACTTTTTGGTGGGAACCATTATATATATACATCATCTTATCCATCATCACCTAAAGGCAATATTGCTCACAATTAGGTGGCAGGAATGTTGCACTATGTCCTTGTTTCAAAAGACCTCATTGGAAGCACCTACTGTGGATTTTAAAAATTCTCACAGACTGGACATGTCCATAGAGAAGGGAGCGACTGAGGTTTTCTGAATTCAGAAGTATGCCCGAGTCTCAGGTGTTTCCTGGGACTCAAACAACTGGCAGCTAGAAGAGACCCTTGGGGATGCTTTGTATATCCTTCCTCCTTTCTACATACCCTTCTCCGAACACCCAGTTTTGGTCGTATCAGGGACAGGGTGCTGGACTAGTTGGACCTGTGACTTGACACAGCACTACCTTCTGGTGCTCTTAAATACATCATATGTACAATAACAACTTGGCAGGATGGCCAAATTTGTGTCAGTTTGTGTTGCCAGTTTTGCCAAGGAGACAAATCTTGGTATGCCTACCTAGCCATTTTTCTTAGTGTATTAGACCTGAATAGTCAGTGACTCCTGGAAAATTCTGTAGGGTTTTTTCTTTGGTTTTGTGGGGTTTGGTTTTGTTTTGTTCCCCTTTGTAAAGCTAAAGTTTCTTCAAAAACCAGCTTGAGCAGAATCACTGCTAAAACTATCTTTTCCCTTGAGAAACTGGCAGACATAAAACAATCTTTTGTTCAGGTAGAGTCTGTGTCAGAAAGCTTTGTTTTACTATAGGGGGAAACTTTGTTGAACATGTAGGTTTTGACCAGTTTTTGAGTTTCAAATAACATTTCTGAAAGTGTAGAATTCTTTTCTTTAGCTTTTAAAAAGAGCCAAAAAAATGATCTTTCCATTATTTGGTTTGTAGCTTCAGAAACCTTTTCTATGAAAAGTCCTCTCAAATTCTTATGCATATACATTTTAGTGATAATTCTGCATTTTTTAATCAAAAAACTCTTTGAATGCTTTTGTAATGCTTTTAAGTGCTACTGACATGATTGTTATTCAATGCCATGCATTTTCAATAGTGAACCCTGAGGTTGGTTCTTCAGTATGTATTGTCAGATCAACATTAACCATTTCATGTTTCTAGCCAATGCTAAATGACAGTTTATATCCCAGTGTCAGCTGTGACAAATACATTTATACCTCCGAACAAATATTTCAAGGGAATGAATATGCATTATTACTCTGCTCTCTAGTTCACCATGCCGTAACTTACACATGTAGCCATAGCCCTCGCTCCAATATTGACACAGCCACTAAAATTTATATATGATGAGTTACTCACTAGACTCAAAAAGACTACTCACAGTGAAAAAGATGAAGGCTCCAGTCCTGCAACTAGTTTTCCACATGGTTACAAATCCTCCAATGATAATTCCTACATGATAAAACAGAACAATGAAAAATGAGAATTTGCCTCTCCCCTCCAAAACTAGAAATCTTTCAAACAAATTTTGAAAAATTAAAAGAAAAATTGATTGTTTAGTAATAAATTACATTGCCTACTAAAAAGTCCATAATATGAATGCTTTTAACTTTGGGGGAAGCAGATGTTTTTATTAGACCTAAAGAAATAATTTTTGCATTCCCTGATTAGTCTAGTAGGATAATTGGCATACCACTGATTAGGGAAAATAACATCTGAGAAAAGGACAAGCAAATCCTACTGGAAAAAGAAAAACTATTTTTTTGTTTATTTTGGCAAAAGGATGGCTGAAAGAAATACAATCTATTTTCTGTGTACCCAGATTTTTAGGTCAGCACATTCAGAGTTTAAAATTTGATAGTATTTTTTCAGTAACTTTCATAGTCTATTTAGGTTGTTAAGATTGAATTTCAGAGAATTATTACAAAAAGAGTGAAGAACTACCTAGTAATTTCTCTCAGCAACAGAACAGGAAGGCCTGGATTTGCATCAGTTTTAGAGCTAGTAAGGGAGTGCAAATGTATGTTAGCTAGAGAGGAATATTTCATCATTTCTTTTACCCCTTAAAAACTAAATAAAACAACTTTTGTGTAAATTTCAAGTGATGGAGATTTAAGAGGAAATGCTCCAAGTCAGTCAGTATTGAAATACATCCCTGACTTTCTAACCCTTCTTGCTTTGCTGCTGCTAAACAGTCCACTTACCGTGAAGCTCAGAGTCAATATTCTAGGCTGTGATGTGATAGTGCAAGTGTTAGAAATGTAGAGACAGTAGTGTTTTGACTTAAAACAACAATGAAAGCGAGACATCCAACAACACATTTTTCCTCTGTCAGTAAGAGTTCAATCAGAAGACAGTCAAGGATTAATTTAAAAAATACATATATGTGGTTGATACTTCTGGTGATGTCAATAAGAACAATAATACTACATTATGTTCCATAATATTAACTTTCAAATTAATGTACAGATATTATACTGGATATTAAATTATTGGATATTAATTTGCCTTTGAATTCATGTACAGACTTGAAATTACTAAGGAAAGTATGTACCAGTCTACATGTTACATCTTCATTTCTTATGTAATTATTTATTATTATTAGCAAAAACGATTGTAACAGAGGACAAGTGGCCTAATTTACATTTAGATCCAGTCTTTGAGATGAATGAATTTTTAAATCAACCGTATTTATGATACAGCAATATAATAATACTGAATCCAATTGGTGTCTCACTAATGGTCTAATTAAATTGGTTACATTCAGAATGTCCAATTTACAGCATTCATAATTTTTCATCTCACATCTTGTTCAGCAGATATTCGTGAATTTTCTTCTAGTTAAAAGTTATTTTTGTAAACACTAAAAAAAAATTTTAAAACCCTCTTGTGCTTATTTTAGTCTTGTTCTACTTAAAATTTGTTTTCTTGCAGAACCATTAAATTGCATAGTTTATTTTCCCTTTTCATATATGACCATCACTGATACTAACAAGTACATAAGCAATGCAACTCAATATACAGTGATCGCCATTGTAAACTTTACCATTGCCATTAGTTAATTAATATTATTTTGTGGTTATTCCAACACAGAAAATGATTTTATAGATCTTAAAATGAACAACTTGAAGAGGCTTTTCATTCTGATATGTGTAGATTCAAAAATCAATGGAATTTTTTCTTGACAGTCCTTGTCACTGAAGAAACTGAAGCCCACTGAAGAAACTGGCTGCTATAAGAGCAGCCTTTCTCACTCAAACATTGCAAAGAAATCATAGAACCAAAGAGCTGTAAAATTCTGGGATGGTGACCCTTTCAGTAGTATAAACCTCTATAGTGATTTATAGTCAGACATGAAGGTTACAGTAGTCCTCAGATTTCTATGACTCAACCACAGGCTAGAGCAAACATCTGTGCCTGCGACTGGACTACACACAGTAGAATATTTCCAGATCCTGCGATTATGTTTAGGTAAAGTTATGTCTACATTCCTCTGGCTTCCCTACCTATAGACTTTACAGTACTAGGGAAGGACCTTCTGCAGTGACTGGCAGAGTCAGTGTTGATTTGATGGGTACCAATTCTCTGGGACCCTGGGCTGATACAAGAAAGAAGTTTGGGACTCATGATCTATACGCACCGTGATAACTCTATCATAAGCTCATATAATAAGCTCCATTAGTTTGAAATGCCAAAGTTGGTTTTCAGAGAACATTTTAATTAGCAGACTGTCATCTGGCCATCTGTCAGATAACTTAGGCTACGAAGCAAAAGCTATTCCAATCCAGCAGACGTGCAGTACCTGCTCCTACTGCCCGTATTTGCTGGCCTTTTCTCACCCTGCAAGTTTTCCACAATGATCACAGGTGTGCAGACCTTAGTCCCGTGTCTCTATGCCCACATAACTTCCTGACGCTTGTTTTGTGCTGTTGAACTGAACACCTCTGTCAGTAATGTTCCAGATTACAAAAATGATCCAGCATGGGAGGAACTTGCAGGTTCAAAACACAGAGAGGGAGATACATTTTCATAGAGTTGTTAAATTTCAGAACTGATTGCATCACAATACATGTCTGAAAGCCTGTATGCCAGTTTGATAAAGAATAATGCAGGTGGCTCTTAATGACTGAAAACTCTGTATGTGCTGCTAGCGGACAACCATGAAATTCTACCAGTAGACCACATCCCTTCAGAAGACTTTTCTCAGAGGTGCATGATGATATGATGAGACACAACAGAAAGAATTTGGAACAGGCAAACTTAAAAGTAGATATAAGGATGACATTTTATAATTCCATAAAACAGAATTCTATAACATAGGTAAGTAGAACTATATGGAGCAAGCAGGTTTTCATTTCCATATGCACAGACTTCTAGATACATTTCAACTGAAATACACACAAACACCTCTAGTTCGTTTTCTGTCAAAGTCATGCTTGGTGTTAGTTTAAAGGAAGGATATGTTGTTTTCATTAGTGTTCTTGTGAAGAGCATTTCATGAAGGACCTTCTTTTATGTTCTGTTCAATGCTGTTCATTACACTCAATTCAACCAAGTGGCTCATAAAACAAGACAGGTGAGTGAAGTTTTTTTATTTATTCCTGACCTAGCAGGTGACAAGTATGAGAATCTAACTTACTTGTTTTATTGTTTCAGGGAGTTACAGAATATATGAGTCATTAAAATGAGAAACCAGAAAGAAGAGTTAAAGGGGAGAAAAAGCTTTTTTTTCTCATCACTGAAAACCGTCATTATATGAGCTACATAGTGAAAACCTCTTGGCAATTTTTTTTATTATTAAAGACAACAGACAAAAGGATTGTGGCTGCATGTGCAGCCTTTCAGAGACAGACTTTGTAAGACAGTACACAGACAGCTTTAAAAAAAAGCATGAAGACTACCACAGTATCCTCTGAGCTTGCCAATAATGCTCAGTGTGTATGTTGATGATGGTCGTACAAAAACCAACTAGTCCTCTGTTGCTTAACATGTTGTGGAATGATCATGCCTTTGCTATTAAACATGTGACGTATGTTGTTGTATCTGGCTAGTTTAAAAGTGTGAGCAGAAACTTGAAATGTTGTGTTAGGTAACTGTTGGGAGTCTTGCTGGTCCTGATTCTGATGTGTAGAATTTCTTGTATCCCAGAAGTTTGCCCATACCAGTTTGTCAAATAAATAACATTTTCTACATAAATATATATCTTAAATGGATTAAAATACATAAGTAACTGTGAA
Organism: Caloenas nicobarica; assembly: GCF_036013445.1. Lineage (NCBI taxonomy): Eukaryota > Metazoa > Chordata > Aves > Columbiformes > Columbidae > Caloenas > Caloenas nicobarica. Next base: position 56,398,269 of record NC_088248.1, on the reverse strand, counting down.
AGCCTGGGGTGAACTGACAGATGTTCTCAGAGAGGTGAGCTCCTCAATTGCCAGCTGAGAACAGTAGTTTCTGTTGGTCATGCCACAACTTTATCAAGATGAGAAAACAACCCTACTATGAGATAATCAGGTAACTGGGTTCTTGAGAGCTGGAGGATATGAATTTGATCCCACGGATTTAAGAAGCAAAATAAATTGTAAATATTTCAAGCCTTTATTCAAGGGTTTCCATGGCAGAGCAATTTCTGACATTTTCATGGACTGGAACCTGTTCTGTATTTTATAGAAGGGCTGTACATATTAGAGCTCAGAACAAAAACTCTAAAACTTGGCACCCAAGTAGCTGAAGCTATTTCCCAATAGGGATGTCTAAATAACCAACAGTAATAATTATTCATGCACTGTTTATTTTTGACTAAGTCCCTGTTCACCTGCTGCTTGTTCTGAAAACCTTTCTGAGACTTAAATTTCTAGATACCTAAAAGAAGGATGTTTTATTACCTCTTCTAAAGGAATACAAGTCCTTTAAAACCTACATGTTTTGTATTGTAACCCAATAATGGACAACTAGGAGCTCTGACTTACTCATATAGTTGCCTAGGTTTTATCAGGATTTATCCCACAGTCCTTTCTGAAGCAAAACCATAGTGGTTTCAAATATGGTTTTCCCCCAGGTTGGACAGAAGATTTAACAATGTAAATGTAATTACAAGACCAAAAGCATTATCACACAGTATAAGGATACAGCAGTCTTCAGTGACAGTTACCATTATTCAGCAAGTATTCATTTCTATGCTAGTGAGCAACTTTACTCTCTTGAGCATTTCTGTAAGGTAACTTAGTAAGTGCTGATTTTCTAATGATTCACATTGTGCTACTCATCCAGCATTCAAGAGAGACTCTTGGTATTCAATCACATTAGTTCTTGTTCCCTCACTATGTTTTTATGTTAAGCTGATATAAAATTGATATCCTCCCTGTATGCTAATACATCTTATCCTTGAAATCTTTTAACTTGTATAATGCATTTCCCCCACTGTTTGAAGATAATTCATTACTTTCTGACTTTAAAAATCGAAGAACTGAAACAAGCTTATAGACTTTACCTTTGAGGTCTGATTCATTTCCCTTTTTATCTTTTTTTTTTTTAATGGCCTTTTCAGCAATGTGGTAATCTCTCCAGAAGGATATTTTGGCTTTATAATCCTTTTTATACTTACATTCCTTTTGTAACTAGTGGACTAGTTCTGGTAAAATATTTTTTTGTACAATCAAAGTATTATTGTCAAAATCCTTACTAAGTTTTGTTTCATCAAAACACACATACATTTAACTTGCTTAAGAATTCTTTTGGAATGCCTGTATTTTTATATTTACCAACTGCATAATTTATTGCTCTTAGAACTTAATTACACCCTCCCTCTGCCTGTTTTCTTTAGCAGGGAAAGTATAAGCAGTGATAATTGAGCCCAAACATTTAGAGATATAATATCACACCTTACTTTGGAGGGTGGGATTAGGGAATGTAATCCCTAATTTACTATGCATCTTGTATATATTCCTGTCTTGATGGTTCTACCCACTATTTCTTCCACATTTGGAACAGAAACAGGACATATAAAATGGATTGTGTAACAAGTACACCAAAAGTCTACTTGAAACATGTTTTACCTACCACAGAAGTAAAAGGGAAACCTCTATGACCTCTGGAAATAGGAGGTTGTAATTTTTAGAACTGTTGTCTTTAACCATGCTGTTTATAAAATTCAGATAAAATAAGTGCCTACTAACAGTTGTTACTGTTCAGTGTGTTGCTGACAAGTCTTACCAAAATTTTTACAAAATGTCTCAAGTGTATTTAATCATTAATTGAAAAGCAAAGGGAATGTTTTTATTTTTAAAATCAAACCATGCCCTACAGTTCTTTGGAAGCATGGCAAAAGAGGAACATAACTTTGAGAGTATTTCTAAGAGTTACTCCCCAAAATGAACTTTATATCTCATTTGTTTATGTATTTATTTTCTAAGTATCTGAGTCTTATTAGCTAATACATGAAAACAATTTTTTCTGTATCAGACCACATCTAAAACATTGCTTCAATACATATTGTCATATTATGTTAACATTATGTTTTGTCACTAGCCATGATTTTTGACAAATACTCTAACAAAAAAAATAACATATATTTCAGAAGCAAGCAAGATAATTACAAATTTTTTGGATAATAATTTTGTATAAATAGGCAATTTTATTATTTTGCATAACTTTTCATTATTATATTTCTCCTTGTATTTCTGCAAAAGTAAACATATTACTAGTATCATCCCCACCCTGACACACATAGACAGGTATAACTTAATAGATAAACTGTTTTTTAATTCCTTAACTAGACTCATCTCCAAAAGTTCACAAGAGGTCTGTTTCAGCAAGGAAAACCATATCAGGAGAATGTATGTGCATACTTTGCCTCATAGTGATAAGATGAACTAATGGATGTCATGACTCATTCAGATTTCGTTCTTCTGTCTTGAACATTTCTATTTACCCTAAAGATCACTGGAAAGCCTGCCCTGAAAATAGTTATTTTACTTGGCAGGGGTCACCATAGAAAGTAGCTCCCAAAGACATGATCAAGTCTCTATGGATAGGTAATCTCTGAGCTCATTAGTTTATTACACAAATGGGCAAGATAATAGGCTTCAGTCTCTCAGCTTTGCTGAGAAGCAGCAAAATAAACTTTCACTTTTCATTGTTAGTCAATGATACCAAGTAGTTTCATGTGGACTCCACATTAGAAGTATAATTCAGCACAGTCATTATATTAACATCTCAACATATAATATTAGCTTACAGCCAGAGCACCTAATATACCCAGAATTCATATTATGATATATGGCCTTTTTTTAATTGTTACTGGACTTTTCTGTAGCATGAATTAATGTGCCACAAGTCAACAGTCATTGTGGTATTCAGGGGAAGAAAATGTGTTTATATCCATTCTGTCTTTCTCTCCAATCCATTTATTACACATCTGACCCTGAAGATGTTTTTAATGAGTTGATAAGAATGGCAAATAATAAACTTCATGAAGATTTTATTACAGTGTGTGTATTAATTGTTGCCAATTCATCAACCCTAAAGCACATTAGTTCTGGAAAGATTAATCTGTTCTATATTTATGTGTACAATATCATCTTCAAAATATTAGTAAAAAAAAATATTTTTAATATAAATTTTAGCACTGGTATTCTTCTGTCTCAAGCTGGCCTATATTTTCTATTTTCCTATCCTAGGAAATATTTTGTTCATTAGTAATTGAGTTAAAATTATACCCATGTGATTTAGCTTGCTCTTCACCTTTTTAATTGCTGTACTGGTAATTCCTTGGACTCCCATATCTATTTCACCTGAGATTCTGTTAGTTAACGCTTTCTTTCTCATCTGGTTCATTTACTACTGCTATGGCCACTAGCTTGTACCCAGTTTGTGATGAAAGTTAGACATCTGCACCAGCCTGAAAAGTGAGTCTCAGTGACATTTACACAAGGAATTAGAAATAGGTGTAAATGCACAGCAGGACTTAAGCACTGCCTGGAAAAGTTTAATGAATTATTATGCAAGAGAAATACATAGATGGTTGCACTAAATAACAATGCTGATGGACATGTTTTCTTTTAACTTGAACCTTTCAATATACAAGGGAATTTTGTTTGTAGCAGAAACTTTCTATAAAGTATAATCCACTTCACTTTGTGTTATGCCCCAAACCAGAGATATTGGTATTATATCCCTCTTGATGTCACATCAGAGGACCAGTTCAACAGAGACAATAAAGTCCTCCGACTCTTGTTGATGTCATGCCAAGAGAAAGGAGGGACTGTTTGCAGTCTTCATATGCACATGGAATGTTACAGGGGAATTTTCTGGAAAAGAAGTCAATCTCCTCGGTTTTTAGAGTTCCTAATTCTTCTATATGTTCTTATTCAGCATGTATAGAATGCCAAGGTCAATTATTCTCTATAACAATGAATTCTAGGAACTCTCCTTAAATAATAAAGAATAACTACTTAATTATATGCTACTAGAAGCTGCAGATATTATGCAATTCATAATAATATTGCAAAGTACAATAAAAAAACTTAAAAGAAAGATCTATTAAAATAAGCAGCCTAAATCAATCTCTCCTGGATGCACCAGACCTTCAGTTTCACCTGGTTAGCCTTCTGGTGAACCCAAAGACTACTGTGACAAAACTTCTCTTTGTTTTGTTTTTGTTTTCCTGGGAAGCAACATGCCTCAGCCTATTTCTGCCATAGGCTTGTGACAGGACATCTGCTGTCAAATGGGAACACAATACTTGCCAGTAGTAGATTAGAAAGCATGTGAACTTGCAACCTGGCATGTAAAACAGCATTTAAGCCCTTTCTACAAAGCTACAGTAAGAGCACTAGTCCTGGGAGTATAGTAAGATAGAAATAGGAAGGGCATAGTGATCAACACTCTAAGGCTGACTGAACAAAATTTGAAGGAAACTTTTTAAAAAAGAGGTTGTCTGCTTTACAGAATCTGGGATGATATTTCAAAATATAGAAAAGTACAAGGGAGAAACAAAGTCCTTGCAAGTGGTGATTTTAAAACATGGGGCAAGCTGAAAGGACAAGGGATATGATCTACAGCTCTAATGAGGTGAAAACTGGAATGCACCAGTCACCCCAAATGCTCTACTTCCCTAAATAGTCTACACAGACCACATAGGAGCCATGCTGTACTTCAGTTTGTTTGTGATCTGGATGAAGACCAGAATCTTGTAGAATGTTATGTTTATCCCTATCTATAAGTCTAGATGCAACCAGAAATATTTGCTCTGGACATGGAGCCAAGCCGTATAGAACAATGAGATGGAACTTGCAAAAAGCAGGCTGTACAAAGAAAGGTAGAAAAGTAGAGAGGCAAAGAGTGAGAAGATAGCTCTGCATCTGCATAGGCCTGAAATCTGCCTGGCAGTAAACAAGTCGGAAATTGTGAACCACTACAGAACTGAGAACTGGATGACAGTCTGTGCCACACTGTCTAAAAGAATATTTAACTGAAACAGTGGCTGTACTTGACAGACAAGTAGTTGAGGTTGTCTTACCACCAAGAGTGACATTTCCATGCTTCTAAATGTGCGATGAATATTAGCCTGACCCAAAATGTTCCGGTTTTGCTAATAGTTTGTTAGTGGCGGTCGTGGTGGTTTGTTTGTTTGGTTGGTTTTGTTGGTGGGTTTTTTGTTTGTTTTGGTTTTTGTTTTTAAATTGTTCAAATAAGTTGCTTCTTGTGCAATTGCTCACGGGGATTATCAGAACAATGGTGTTTTGGACATTTTGGGTCTTGGGGCTTTAGAGAAAAGAAAGAACATGGAAACTAACTTATAACATTATTTTATTTGCATGCCAGAGGATGTTGAATAACAGTCTCTAAACAGCCTTCTTTTCCTGCACGAACATTTAGGTGTGTTTTACAAAACTCAGCTCTAAAAGTATCATTTTATTTTTCCTCGTAGTGTTTTCAAACCCTACACACCGTGCACAGGGCAAAACTCCAGAACAGATGCTTAGTCACCCCAGCCTAGATTATGGTGTGTTCCTCCCAGATGGTTTCTCAGCTCAGTTTTTGTAATGACAAAAAATTGTTGACTTCTAACCAGTTCTTTACAGTGCTGCTTCAAGCAGCAGGAAAAGTTAGCAACACAAATATTTGCTGTCCTGTTTTATAAAGAGCATCACTATGTTGTTCCATAAGGCAATAATCCTTTCACAATAAGGTAATTGTCTTCACGTTTATTCACCAAGGAGCTGGGTTACTGCCTGACAACGCAATATTGTTTTATTGAATAAGCATGGTGTTTCCAAAATAACTTTCAGACATTCCCTGAAATAGCTTCATTAGAAATATAACCAAGACTTTTTTGATAGCCTTGCTGTTTTAACTGCTTATACAGGTGCTATTAATGTTACATCTACCTTTGAAATGCCTTTCCAATGTAATGCAATTTTTAAATGTTTGCAGATCTTCTTTGGGTGAATGGTACTTGCAAGCCAGTTCTATGACTCAGTCCTCCTCTTTGTCTTTGAAAAAAAGTCATGTGGTTTTCAATTCCATCAGTGCAAGAGGCTGGGAGCAGGAAGGTCTGATGACTCCTTGCCCCTATTTACTTTAGCAGTGCAAGAATGAACTCTGCGGAAGCTATTCTCACTGTTGCACTGTGACACAACTAGGGTACAGAGAGTAATAAAAGGTTGTCATGGGTCCTTCCTTCTCTCATCACATTCATACACCACTGTAAGGGCAGGTCACAGTCTTTCCATTTACATGCTATACTCAATTCTGGAGAACACCTGACCATAATTTGTCACATTTGAAAGTATTATTCATACTAAGCCCACCTAGTCTGTTTGTAGGCTTCTCTGTCACTATGTATCAGCCTTAGTACTGGCTTATGTTCCCATTAGCAATTCCTCAGGTGAGCTATACTAAAAAACATTCTTTTAAGAGAATATTTTGTTCTAAGTAATTCTAAGTGATATACAAAATGTCTAGTAACAAATCTTACAAACATATAACAAGTATCTTTGCACATAGCTGTTTAGATTAAAAGATATTTCAAAGTCATCAGCATCAGTTCCCAGTAAATGCTTTTTTATGCTTGAATTAAAAAAAAAAAAGGTTAGAAAAATAAATGGCTTTCTTAAGACAGTCATTATCCTTCTAACTTGTGCACAGGCCATTTAATGACTCTCACGTATCTTCCTTTGTGTTAACAGCACATAAATTCAATTCTACCAACATATTGTTTTTCACTAAATTTTGTAAACAGTTCTTATAATGAAAATCCATCACAGATCACAAAGGAGTGAACAGGAATGTCTCAAAGTGCACTACTTCATCTGCATAACTCTAGATAGGTTACATATTAACAAGGTTATTGGGGTAATGATTTTACATGCCAAACAGAAATACCTTGTGTACACTGCTATCCCATTCTTGTTAGTTCATGAACTATATAAGTGTAATCTAAGTTATGTGAAGTTTCTGCAGTTTAAAATACTATTGAGAAAACAAAAACAAATAGGATCTCAAGTTTTTCTGATTCGTTTGCATAAAAGTCATCCTATTGAGTACAGAGTCTCACAAAGTGCCTTAGACTCAGTACAGTAAAAAGTACAAAGGAGATATTAATTATTCCATGCACAGTGACTAGCAATCACTTACAAGTCTGTTTGGCTAATAAACAGTCAAACTTCTGATTTTTTAGGGACAAGTGGTATAATTTATTGGACCAGCTGGTACAGTTAGAAAAAAAGGAACAACCTCTTAGCAGAGGTCTGAAATAGAGTAAAACAATTCCAGCCAACACACACTGGAACAAATACTTTCAATTGCATTTGGTTAAGTAACCACACAATTTTAGAAAATAGGATAGTTATTGGAGGAGAATAGCAGCAAGAGATGAGCTGTTAAAATTCTTGGCCTTGTGAGAAAGAGGCACAGACAGGCAGTTAGCCACTCCGAGACCAAGGTATTGTATGCCTTTTTTCCCCAAAAAATCTATTTCCCCATCATTCCATTAAAGATATTATCTCCCTCTGGAAACTTACTTCACTTACAGCTTCAACAACACTACACTTCTGATTGATGGCTTAATGCACAGACGATGCATCTGTCACTTGCTCTTTGGCAGATATTAAAAAACAGTAAAGCTGTAGAAATATCCTTCTGAAGGTAGGTACTGGATAAAACCTAATATAAATCAGAGCTAAGAACCTGAGCATTGTGATCTACTGCCAGAAAAATCCTACTCTTCTTCAGCTTCAAGGAAAATAAAACATGCCCAGATATAAACCAGGGAGTTAGTACTATCTTGGAAAAAAATGTTAACCATCAGTTTTGGCATGTATTGTATACATATATAAAATTAGGCCCTGAAAATCTGAGTTGGTGAAGGAACTCATTGCCTAAATTGGTGCTGAAATAGAGAAGAGATACAGAAATCCCAAACTGAGATCCCAAATCCCTTTGCTTGTGTTGCTTAACCCTGGAAGTCCTTCTTTTACAATCACTTTATTAGTCATGGTTCTTATCAAGAAAACAGGGCTTGTTTGTTTTGAAGTCCCTTCTGCTACAATGGGAGCTGTACCCGGATTTTCCATTTCTAGGTGAGTATTCCAGTCACTAGGCCGTCGTGTAAGATAGAGTACCACTATCATTGTTTCTATATCTCTCTACCTCCAGGATAAGTTTCATACCTGCAATTATCTCTCAGACAGTGTAATCTCCTACTAAAACCTTGGAAGAAGACAGAATTTTATACACATTTCTGTGCTTGATTTTTTTTATGCTTTGATCTAAACCATTGCTAATTAGTGCTATGATATCTTGCTCTCTTATTCCTGCCTATAAATAACCTTTCATTAATACAACTTTCTGTTTGTCTGAAGACCTACAGAAGATTATCACTCTATAAAAAGTACCATGCTTTATTCTTTCAGCACATATTTTAAAACAGAGCTTCTGTAACAAAGGTTAAAGAGGCTTTTTAAGCCTTTAGAGATATTCATTGCAGACTTGATGCTTTGCTCATTCAAGTCAGCAAGTTCCTATTGATTTGGGTACAGCCCAAGAATAATATAACTCACTATCTACATCTCCAGTATTGGTATAGATTTTGAATATGATGTTAGCACCAGAGAATAAAGAATGATTCACTAATGTGAGAGGTGTAGGTTACATTCCTATTAATTAGACTTCCATTTGTCCCATTGAAGACCACACAAAAAATCTATGCCTGGGCTCAGGGGACTTAAATGTAAATTATGGCCTATTTCATTCATGGCCCTTGGACAGTCTGCAAACACACAGAACTCAGAGACAGAACTAGACAAAGAAAAGACGGATTTAAGTAAATACTACAAAAAACTTAGCAGAAATACATCTATGCTAAGAAATTTCAGGACCAGATGGGATATTACATTATTTTGCTAGATGCGATATTACAAGCCATATAACTCCCTCTAGTTTATCTCTGTATCATACCAAGAACACGTTTTTCAAAAGGTGTCCAGCTTTGACTTCCTTTGAATCTCTCCATCTCTTCATGCTTGGTTCTAAAGTCAATTTATATTTCCCAAAAACAAGCAAGAAGACAACAGGAACAACAAAAACACATCAAAGTTTTAGGTTTTTATTTCATCTCAATACACCTATATACATTATGAATATCACCCTCTCTATTTAAACTTTGAAAAGTTTCAGATTCTCAGTCATGAAACAGCTGAGCTCTACAGAAACCAGACGAATATTGGAATTCCTTTCAGCTGGTCTTGATTCTGTAGATTATTCCAGACTAGTGATATCTGATATAGTCGATCAGTCAAGCTGCTTGAGCAATCTGCTTGCCTCCATCAGTGCATATTTTGTCTGTTTCACTGTCATCACTGAAGACATTTGTTGTCTTCTCAATGCAGCCCAAAATTATAATGACTACCATGATTTATTTATTTACCAGATTTTGCACAGTTTAGGTACATATGTTAGTCCTGAATATTTAATAATGTGATAGACATCATCTAATTGAAGGGTTTATGATAAGCTATAAGCGAGTTTTACTTCAGCCATTTTGCGTGCAGATATGTACAACAAACTTAAAATGATACACAAGCATATATGGAAATTTGTAAATAAAAAACATTTTGTAAACACAACAAAAAAGTCTATTTGCTGAATTCCTTATATTCCTAGACATTTCTGTAACGTTGTCAAATTCAGAATGAGAGAGGTATTTAAGGTATTGTCTTTATCTATCCAATATACACTGCAGAGAGGAATGTAATTTTTCTTGCATCGTGCCTCTAGGATGGTACTCAACCTTTTGTTATAAAGTTGATGAAGTAGCAGTTAGGAAATTAAGATTAGAAATCTGATGAGTAACCTAGTTCAGTGAGAAACATTTTACCCTGAAGAAGGAAGAGTGGTTGAATCAGGGTTTTCATGTGAAAAAACGTCATGTCCCCCAAATACTTCGACTTGTGTATCATAAAAAAGTGGACCTCAAATAATACAGGCAATCTGATAACACAGAAGAGCAGATAACAGTGCATAGCTGAGTTCATAACTTTGTGTTTATATACTGATTTAATGTAGCTTAAGGAACAAAATCAGTGAGAATGCAGAAGCCTTTTCTTCTGATTTCAAAAAATAACTTATATCCAACTTCTATCCATACAACCTTCACCAAAAAAATCTGTGTAGTCCAAATAGCAACTGATTCTTTGATTCTTTTTTTGGTTTTTTTTTTGGTCACTGGCATGATTAGACTAGATCATAATAAAAATCAAAGGCACAAATTTTAAAAAAAAGCAAATAAATTTCCTTTCTAATTAGTCCATATAAATAACTACTTTAAGTTGGATATTAGTTCATATATTAAGAATTAAAATATTAAAATACACATTTTAAAATATTAAAATTTAATGCAAAGCTTTCATTTACTGAATATTTTGTTGTTCGAGATTGGACCTGCCTTTATTAATAAATAAATAAGCAACAGAATAAGATTTAAACTAATCTTTTAAAGATGTTACTGAATATACTGAATGCTTTTCTAAAGCAAGGTCTTACAGCTGTTGATAGGAGAAAATCTACTCGTCAATTCAATTTTTCATAAATCTGACATCAATTCTATATGATACATTCTGGCATTTTTAGCTGCAGCTTTGCTGATTAGGAATTGCTATCTAGTATTTCCATAAATTAGACATCATTAACAGTGACAGGCAGGCACAAGGAGCTGCTTTGCTAAAGCACAGGTCTCACACAGGTCTTGTGCTATAAGCCAGTAAGGAACTTACTTTGTAAGAAGCTGTATGGCCTTTGATCTCTCTAACATCAAGAGTCTAAATAAAAGATAATTCATAATTGCCACATCCAAATATTCAGAAGAGGTGCTAAGGTGAGGGTAATTTAGAGATGCACCACACTATCAAAAAAACCCAACTTTTTTGTAACACATGCCTAAAAACTTCCTCATTTTACCAATCTTACTCTTGCATCCAGTAAGATGAGTATAACAGAACTAAGTCCTATATTTTGCAACAAAGAAACTGTTTGCATTTATTTTAAAATGAAGCAGCCAAGTCAGTAAAGATGATGTGTCATAATATGTATTTGTAGAATTATCCCATTTGTTCAGAATAACTTACCATCTATTACATGTTATACAGTTATAGTCCAGACTACTAAATTACAGCTCTTTTTGAGTAAGCATAATAAAATCTGGTATATACAAACCATCTTTTATCTACCCCTTTCCCTAACACGGGGAACTGTGGAACTCATGACAGAACTAGGCATAATCACAGTCTTAAATATCCTGCCAGTTTGCTCTACTGTCTACAAGATTCCTCTGAAAAGAGATGCAGTGTCCTCCAACAGCTTGTTTGCTGAAACAGGCAGAAGATGTTGGTCCCTCTATTTTCTGTAAAACTCAGTTCTGTTACTGATACTATGTGTGCTATGTTCACTCCCACCAAACCAAACTCGTCAGAGAATTTATATGAAAAGCACTTAGTTTAATGCAACTTGTAATACATAACAAAGCCAAAATCGTTATCGAGCTGAAAGAGATCCTTGGGATCTGAAAGACTCGTGGATTTAAAATCAAGTTTTAAGTTACTTAGAAGTTCTTAGAAGGATAGATAACAGTTATGGGAATTGCATTATTGGATATTGCTGCCTAAATGAAGACTAAAAGTGTAACTTTGAGAATTCAGTCTTCTGTTTGGACTTTGTAACATTTTATATTTACTTTCTACACACTATTGTAAAGGGGCAAATAGCAGACACTTCTGTTCCTCTTGAACTATTTCACAGAATGTATGAATCACATGCTCTTGTATCTTAATTACTACTCTTGTATCTTAATTAAAACTGAAATATAATTTCTTTCTATTTCTAACTAATTTTGCAAGAATACCTCTACAACGATAAAATTAAGATATGAAGGTTATGGTCTTTCTTATGATACTGGATTATACTGGCTTAATTTTAGAATTGTATTTTTGGACTGTACGTTCAAATAAATAAACAAATCTGGAACCTGGAAGGAGAATTCTGTACTTGTAGCAATAAAGTTATGAGCTTTATCAATGATTTGTAGACATAAACAATCCAGTATGAACATAGCTCTCATACATGGTTCTTTCAGTTCCTCCCTTTTTGTCTCTTACTGTTTTCAGTTTGTAATGGTATTGATAGTTTTCTACCTTAATTTCTAAAGTTCTGCATGTAATAAAAGGATGAAGATATACTCATGTTTCTTACTTTCCATTTTACAAAATGAAAATATAAGAATAATATACACAAAAATATAAAAATCACTACAATTGTAATTAATTGTGAGAGCTTAACAGAATAATAGTGGGTTATGGTCCTGAAAAGCTACTAAGTAGGGATGAGAACCAACTGAACTGAAACTTACCTTTGCATTCAATTCAGAAATAGCATTGAAATTTCAGGAGTTTTATAGGGAGGAAATAAAACTTTTTTCACCAGCAAAACACACTCAATGGCTTTATACTTCGGAGTAAAATTTAGTTAATATGCAAAAATTTGCATTAATTTAAATAGTTCCTCTGTGGACTTCAATATTAAATGACATGGTTTATGTTTTTTTCTTCATTGGTTTGTCTCTAAGATACATAAAACTGTCCTGAAAAATATTTTATGGTGTTCACATGTTGCATGCTTTTTCTGACCTTTGGCTAAAACATGAACAAAATGGTGTTATTCTGACCCATCAGCCAATTTTCTGCATTACCATTTTTTTTTCTATTGAGTTATGCTTGTTGAGTACCCAAGCACATTGTATTAAATGTTCAAAGATGAATGTGTGTGGTCATTGGTCTCTCTAGACATTACTTCTTCATAAAAAGTAATTTACTTGTATTACTTTTCTTACTACTTTTGTTAATATTGCAAATTCCAATCAAGTAAAGGGAAGGCTTTTAACCCTGCTTTGCAGAAAGTAGTATTAAATTTGTTCATTTAGGATGTAGAGTAATTGATTGACCTGTGTAAATCCTATATCAGACTAACTGTAACACAAAGGAGAGTCGGCCAATTACAATTTTTCACATTCTTCAAAGATCTCATCTAAAATGTAAAGGGAGCTGTATGTGATAATGAATCATTACAATACCATGGCAAATTAGATACAGATGATACATTGTTATGCCCTGCTCTAGCAAAGAGATATCAGTTTAACATTCGCCATTTCCATACAGGCATTACTTTAGGAAAAAAAAGTTGTTCTTCTCAAACAGGTACCAGAATTAATTTAAATGTAATTCTCGCTTCTTAAAGAACACTGGAAGAATTTTGTGGATTTATGTGAAGGACTTTATCAGTAGCTAAGCATCCCCCAAAGAGGTCCATCTGAATCAATGATAATTCCAAGCTTGTCAGAATAGCAGGCTGGTATTTTTCATGGAATCAACTTTTATATTGTTCTTTTCAAAATGAAATGCCCAGTTTTACTATAAAGACAACTTTGCAGTTGAAGATTTGTCACGGTTTAACCCCAGCTAGCAATCAAAACCACGACAGCTGCTCACTCACTCCCCGCTGCTTTGCCCAAGTAGGGGAGAGAAGTGAAAGGGAAAGAAGAAACTCATGGATTGAGATAAAAATAGTTTAATAAAATAACAAAATTATACTAATATACTACTACTATTGCTGATATATATATATATATATAAAAAATAAAATAAAATAAAATAAGTAATAGTGCAATTCCTCATGAACTCCATCCACTCTGAGCAGCCAGTCCTGGGAAGAGAGTACCCTGGTCCTGAACAGCTGATCCTGGGGAGAAAGAGCAAAAAGGCCAAAAAGGCAGAAAGGCCCAGAGGCCACTGCAAAAGAGCAGAATGGCAAAAGGCTGAACTAAAGGAACTCCTGAATAGAACTCAACTGGAGCAGAGCAGAGCTGGAACAGGTCTCCTGAGCCATGAAATCCAACTCTCATTAAATATGTAGCATGATGCTAATGGCAGGGAATATTCTCATCAACCAGCCTGGATGTCAGTCAAGGACTGTCCCAACCATGCCTCCCTTCCTCGCTGCCTCACACCTGCAGGTAGCCCAGAAAGACCTTGGTCTCCCAGACAAGAAGTAGGATAACAGTAAGTTCTTACATTCTCTTAATTCCAACTCAAAAACACTGGGAAGTTGCTTGAAGAAAAATGCTAATTCTGTCCTGGGGTATTATCTCATTATTCTCAAACTAAATCCAAACAACTGTGCTAGCTATAAAAAATGAAAAGTTTATGACTGCATAATGAAAATTAACTTGATTTCAGTCAAACCAGCAAAAGATTTAAGCTGATTATATTTTAACAATCTGATGAAAATATCTAAGACTGAAACAAAACTTTAAAGCAATATCTGAAGAAACACTTCAATGACTGGGTTTTTTTACTCTTAATTAACTTCTCATATAGACTCCACATGAGAAAAGACTTCCATATCTTGAAAACTCTTGCCAGTTAGAAATAGCGTTTCCACCCTGAACACCTACCCTTTGCCCTATGCAATTATTCCAAGTCAAGGTGACTGGCACAATCAAGAAGAACACTCATATATTTTACAGCCACTGTAAGATTACCTTCTTCTAGAAAAGTTCAACATCACTCTAAATTAGAAAAAAATAGTTTCACAATGTTTTATTCCAATATAGTAAGACAATGAAAAATTAGGTTTATTATGGATTTCTCTATACATGATCTCTGCAGGAGTTAGGATGAAAATAGATCTTCTCCCTTTATAATTCAAAAGTTTGCCCAAAAACTTATCTCAGTCACAAGAAACTCTACATCTGAATACAGGAAAAACAACAATGTGGGTAAGAAAATATTTTTCTTATAGCTGACCTTGTGTAAATACATTACTATTGAAGTGTTCTGACTGGAAATCTCATGTCACGCAAAACATTTCCCATTTTTCTAAGAGTTCACTATGTAAGGAAAGAAAAAAATCCATAAAGTTAAGATCGTGATGCAGCTGGATTTCTCTGAAGATACCACAAAAACTTTTCCTTCACTAACTCTGAAGGATTTAACAGTTTCCTATAACATGGTCAAACATTGGGACATCATTATCCAGAAAAGGTCACAGACAATTTTTCTGATTTGTAAAACACGAAAATACTGGGATGGTTGGGAATAAAATTTTTCTGCTATAATTTTTGAATACCGCATGCTAAAAGCTGTTTGGTTTGCAAGTCACAATATCTGCTTTTAATGCAGTACCACAAAACTGATCTTAACTATACAAACTAGCATGAACACAGAAAATGTAGGTGTTTACTTGACTCTGGAGAGTGATAAACTAACAATTAAATGTTAATTATCTCCTATCATGCTGTGTGTGACCCAAAATAATGCGTATAGTGCACTAAGTGCCTGCTGAACTACTCTGTCTAGATCTGACCTTAACTTGTAATGAAATTCTGATTAATATACAGCACTACAAGTATATCTGTGCAACAGAATATCCATCCATGTTCTAGTCAAATAATCTTTTAATTTCTTAATAGATCTTCTCAATGTGGAATCTTTCCAACTAACAGATCTATAAACTTACAGAGCTGAAACAAGTGCTGTTCAAATAAGAAGTTGAACGGCCATGATTAACGGTATGGCCAGGAAGTGCAAGTCGGAAGAGATATATTAGTTAAACAATTATAGCCATATTTATAACAAAGCTAAACCTGTGGATGAGTCATCAACATAGCTTAATTTTCAATTACTTTGGCTATGCCTGCCATTGAAGACATTTTTATCTCTTTAGACAGCTAAAGTAGAATAGGTTCCTCTAAAGCTGTAGTGACTTAAGGAACACTACTTCATCTATCATAAGAATTGAAAAGAAACATTCTTTTATTAGGAAAATACACCTTAACACAGAATGCAGAAATCTCCCACTGAAAGAGGGGAGGGATTAACCATATTTGATTAACCAAATCAAATACCATGAAAAATAATCATTTGAACATATCCTTCTTCAGTTTACTACACTACAATATAGGAGTATTCCTAATGCATGTAGCTGAACGGAAATAAGCATTCTCCAAACTATATTGTTCAGCTGTTGGCTTTTTTTCTTCCTCCCCAGTTAATTACATTCGTTTACAGCTATAACCTAAACAAGGTTAGACCATGTGTATACCAAATGTCCCCATTCTCTGCTGTCAAGACATACTATATTTCATATGATCTAAAGAATTCTGGCTAGAATGCATAATGCATCACAGTAGACATAAATAAAGCAAGATTTTTCACAGTGTTTTTGTTTCATCACCTTCTTAAGAGTTCAACATTTTCTCCTGATTCGAAGAAAATAATGTAGAAATTCTGATTTCTACTTAGCTCTACTAAATTAACTTTGTTCCATGTGACTGAAAAGTGTTTTTTGCTTGCAGATGTTTCATTCATGAGAATAGACTTAGATAACTGTCTTAAATATAACTATTTTGTTTATTCTGAGTTTTGGAAAAGAGTAAGCAAATGAGCTCTAAAGAAATGTTTTTTGTGCCTTGGGGAACAAGTGAGTTTCCTGTTTCAAGAAATGTATCTGCTTTACATATATTTCTTTTTCTTTGTTGTTTTTCTTTGTGGAGCTTCTGGTTTCTGTGTTTTCAAAGAATTGTTTGTGAATTCATCCAGATAACTACCACTCAAATCAGGGGAAGATTTATTTAAGCCCTGAACAATGCTTTCCCAAATTAAAGGCATGAATTTTGAGAAGATTCTCTTTAAAATACTCTTTCAGGCAGAAATGTTTATTACTTTAGCTGATGGCACTGAAACTCAGAATTACAGATGAGATGAAAACTAACTACAGGCTGTTTTTTGAAGACAAAATACATTTTTTTTAATTCAAGAAAAATACAGATAATCTGAAAAGAAGTTGTGCACTATATAAATATTAGGTGCATATGAAATATATACTTTTCCTGTCCTACTCAGTGTCATTTCTGACACTTATTTTTCCAACTAAGAACACCAGTAATGCTGATTCCTTTGAAACTGATACAGCCTGCTGTTTTCCACATTTTTATGTATCACTCGGTGCAGTAATCACTGTGTTTCAAAGGGGAAATAAGCTAATATGAAATTAGAGAACTCTCTTAGGAAATTCTTCATTTTGGTATAGTAATAAGATCCTTCATGCTGCTTCATTGAGCATATCTATGATAGAAAGTTAAATATAAAGACTTCTCTCTATACATTCTGCGTTCATGAAATCTGATGATAAGTATTTAAATAGGCAAAGCCTTATTGAAGGAGATTTCCTCTACAAGCTAGAAATATGCTAGCAATATTGTCAATTTGTTTTAGATTATTAAAGACATAAAGTGTAAATGTGACCCACAAGCCAATATGTTTTCTGAAGGAAACTTACTAATAACAGATCTGAAGGGGTCAGTAGCCATCTTGCAGAGAAAAAGTGAACACAATACCCATCCTTACTAGGACAAAGATTCCAGGGAAAGGTTCAGTTTCCATAAGCTTTTCATGTATTTTGCCTTGCAGCAATGTTGATTAAACATATGAATTTTCCACTGGTCAGGCCGGACACCATAGCTCCAACAGTCAGATTGCTGATTTCATGAGTCCTTGCAGGTAAAATCACAGAATCACAGAATCATTTAGGTTGAAAAAGACCTTTAAGATCATTAAGCCCAACCGTTAACCTGGATCTGGTAGGATGGAGCCCCACTCAGCCCAGCTGCAGGTCTCCAGGGTTTGCTCAGTATGCGTATGGGTATATTTGCCCTGTTCATCATGCTGCAATCACAAAAGCAGCTCACGTGAGCTGCGTGGCCATTAAACAAAAAAACAGCTTAATAAAAAAGAGGCTTAAAAAAATGGTGGGTGCATGAGCACAGCACAGATTTAGAAGGGGGATGAGAGAGGAGAGATGTGGCAACACTTTCGTTCCCTACTTGGTTTAGAAGTATCATGTTTCCCACCCTTAGGGCAAGTGCTCTATAGAGAAGCTGTTTTCTCTGTCCTGTGTGGATAGTGCAGAAAGAGCTCAAAGGAGTCCAGGGCCAGGCTAAATTAAAAATGTTTTCTGCCTATGACTTTTTCCTGAGAGTTATTGCAATTGGCCTCTTGCTTGGGGTGTTAGTCCTTCACTCTCCAAGCATTTAACATTCCCTAAGGACTGCAATGTTGAATTTGGGGGTTGTAGTTTCTGTTTTATTCAGCCTATATTGATTTGCACTGAAACACTTTACTTTTGATTGCAATGCTTTATTTATCCTAAGAACGGTCTTTTGAGATAAGCAGAGAAGTGGTACTTTCTGCTTTACAAATGGGAACTGGAGTACCTATGAAGTCCAGCTTTTCAAATGTACTTGGGGGAATTCGTCCACCACATATGTACTGAAGACCAGCCTAGCTGACACCTTAGGCCATAGGCATCTTGCTCTCATACAACATCGAAACATTTGCTAGTTGATATTTGCAGAAATCACTGAAGGCACATGCACTGGCACAAAAGTCTGTCAGGATGTCTCCTGTATAGCAATTGACAAAGAAATAGTGAAAGTTCCTTCTCCAAATCAAGCAGAGCTTGGCTTTGAAGGTAAATCCCATAAATCACAGCCATTATAGCTGTTCAGGGAATAGCACACCTGCTCTCGCTTCGCACATGGTAGAAACAAGTACAGACTCAAAAACCTAGGATGATACGCAGATGGGAGCTCCTGACTAGCCATGAGCAGATGCCTTTATCTCTCCAGTCAGTCTCTTAAATCTGCCCAGTTCTTTTCTTTCTAATGAATGCCTAGCTAACTTTCACCGTTTCCTATCAGCCTGAAGAGTATGCTTCCCTTTGGTGGAGAACTAACCATGAGTTACGTGGAACGTGGGCATTCAGCTCAGGATGGAGGATTTCAGTAGACTGTTTTCCTTTCCCTTCTGCTACCACTCTCCCTTCAGTTCTCAGCAATAAAATAATCAAAAAATGCTTCCTGGGTCTGAATCTTTTCTACTTTAGATACAAGTAATATTTTTTTAACACGCAAAATGATGGGAAGTAAGAAAGAGGAGGTAAAGTGAAGTAATGGCCTTGCAGATGTGTATTTTCTTCAAAGGTTTGTATCTCTTCAGAGATACTGGGATTTACAAAGATACCCAATAGAAAAAATGAGTAGAAACAGAATTTTTAATAAACATTCCTTATTCTGATCGAAACATCATGTTCTAATCATGACATTCTCATGAATTTCAGAATCGGCCAGCCTATGCAAAATATTTGCTGAGACACATATAATACAGGTTAGCAGGTTACAGAAATTCTGGTTAGTTCTCTCTATTTTTAACGTCTGCATTTCCAGAGAATCCCGGAGATGCCAAAGCCCTTGTAAGAATTACCTTCTAAATAGCAAAAGTGCTGTGAAGCACACAAAACAAATTGCATGTTACAAAAGGACCGGAACCAAACTATTGGGTTAACTTAATGCAAATAGTTTAGAATTCACTAATTAGGTTCTGAATTCAGCGAAACACCAGGTAACAATATCTTTCCTGTCTCTTTCAGTTTCAGATAGTTTTGCAGTGAATACAGTGACCACATCTACTGCAATAAGCAGAACGTAAGCTCTCTGATCAGTTTTGATTTTGTAATGTTTTAAAAATGTAAGATTATTAATTCCATTTGATTTGTTAAATTTAATATTATGCCACTTGGGAAATAAAGCAATATCATAACAAGGTAACGGATCTGAAGAACTGTGCATTCAGAAATAAAATTTATTATTTTAACAGGTATGATTTAAAAGCAAACCAAAGCGTTTGTATGTATAACAGGGTAAATAGACCTTACTTGCTTCAAACAACATATTGACATCTTAAAATCTGTAGTTTAGTTCTAAAAGTAATACACTTTCTAAGACTTTCTACAACACATTATTATTTCTGCAACGAAAGCAATTTTCATCATCTATTACACCTGTTAAACATGCACTATGAGCTTTTTTGATCTGGAAGAAGCTACATTAATTTAAATCTTGCAATCAGCACTCTGAAGTACTGACTTTGAATGACATTTTCTTCAGCTCCTTTCAGAGATGACAAACACAGACACTATTAGATGAAGCCTTAGTATGTTGCCTAAGAGTAAGTCTTAGGTCCATAGGTCATTCAGAAATTCTGCTGTTACAAATTATGCTATCTCTTGTATTAGATGATTTCCTTGCATGTCAGAAATTATTCTTGTCACTAGGATAAGATGCAGTTTGGAATGAAAGTGATAGCGTAACATATGGCCTTTGCTGTTGGATGGCAGACACATATTCACTCACTCAGAGGCTATTAATCAGCTCTTGAAGCAGTGCCCTTAACTCGCTAACCTCATTTCTGCATTTTGCAATAGGAAAAAACACTCATCCAAAATCTTTAAAGAGAGCTGTACTTCGTATTGTACATTTCAGTGAAGCAGGCTATCCTACGGTTTCTAATATCAGCTTCTTTTGGGGGGGCTAACCATCATCTGGTGACCACAACAATATATTACTACAGCAGAAGTGATGATATCACGTGTGGATAATTTGGCAGTAATAACTGATTTTGCATCATGAACTTCTATAAAAATCAGTTTTGCTAGATACATTCTGCAGAAGCGAAAGGAACCAACAATACACGGCACGTATTTTCCTTCCATCTCATTATTTCTCTTTTTAGTTATTTGGTCAGTATAGTTCATTAAAGATCTTAGAAGGGCATTTCAGCAGATGGAGCTATTCCTTGGACACAGATATTATATGTAGGCATGCCAAATAATTTTATATTGTAAACATGTTAAAATAAATAAAAAATATTCCCAGCCAATATTTTTTGAGGAGATATTTTGTTTCCCCTTTCATAAAAAAGCCAGTAGACTGATTTTTTATGCCTCTGGTAAGAATACTCTTACCCAAAGATGATCATGCACTAAATTCTTCAGAAGATTGATACCTAAGAAAAAATAATTTAGGGTTTGATGTGAGAAAACCTAACTACACTGTCCTATGTCCATGTTCCTTACAGAACTCTTGCAGAGTATTTTACACTATTCTATAGAAGATGCTTGTAGTAACTTTGAGGACTATCCTGGCTAACGCTTTACCCGTTCCAAATAATTTTCCAGAAGTCAACCTCAACCTAGAAACATAATTTGGTCTACTTGTCTTCAATTACTTATTATCATTTACATATAGTCATGCATTTGTTACCATCAGTGCTGAGATGATAGTTTGATAAAAAAACCTACCATGGGTGGGCTTGAGGAAGAGACTCTGGGTGGAACATGACCCAGGGAACCCCTGTCAAACTGTCTATGCTTTAGATAAAGCTGTTGGCAGCCCCTGAGGTTTAGTGGGAGCTGGTAACAGAGGATGCAGTGAAGTCTGTTGTGTCCAATGACAGGTTGCGGTCTGTGGAGGCACAGCAGGGAGACTCCTGTACTGGCAGCCTCACTGGGGAGAGGCAGACATAAAAACTGAACTAACTGGTAGGGTGAAAAACAGCAGTGGAGGTTCAGTTGTGGAAAAGTGGAATGGAGACTGTACACAGGGCAGGAGCAATGCATACCAGAAATTGGTGAGTACTTCCAGTTATTTTTCACTGGAGATCCTAGGAAGGACTCAACACCTTCCAGCAACCAGGGCTCCTTTTGTTTTGATTGTCCTGAAAGTGGGTATTCTTTAGCACTTTGCTTGAAAGCACCTATGGTTATTTAAAGTCCTCTTAGTAGGATCCATAAGTCCAGACTAGGTAGCTGTATTCTCAGTATAATGCATGGAATAAAGTCATCGCTTAATGAAATGTATGAAAGCCAGAGCCAGGGGAGAAGGAAGGATTTACTAGTTGCTGCATAATTGCATAGTTGGGAGCTGCCTAAATGGAGCAGCAGGAAATACTGAGGAAAGGATACCACTTAACACTCATCTCACAGAAATATGCTTAGCAGTTATGAAGTGGTGAGTAGCTGATGGTCTGGAACAGTCATCAGTACAGTGATACTGGGGTGCTCGCTCCTTCTGTCTGTGTGTAAACTTGCTAGTCAGGGGCAGCAGTTTTCCACCACTTCCACACCGGTTCTCCTGCCAAAAAAAAAAAAAGAAGGCTCAACTTTTATAGTTTATCGACCTGCTCCAGCTGCAATCAATAAGCACAAGGTTGCTTGACTAGTACCCCATGATACTAGTACCCCTGGATACAAGGTTTGCATTATCTGCCTGTCCTTCTTCACATCCTTGTACCTTCCTTTCTGGGCTGCAGTCTCTTCCCAAATCAACAACCCATCCCTAATTACTTTTGCTCTATAGGTCCCACATTTTTGACATCCATACCCACATATGGCATCATGGTGTATTATCAGCCATATATAGAATTACTGCTATGGCTACCTACGTGTTGTTGGCCTTACAAGACTGCTCCCCTAAAGGTTCCCAATACTCCCCTTCAACAGCCTGCAGAGTTTAGCTGTTGCTCACGTAACTCCTTCACTGCCTTTGTGATCCAGCCGTCTTTCCTTGAGTTACCTATGACTTCTGTCAACTTTTCACATTGGTATTTGTTATATTCAGCAATTTCTCATGTCATGTCTATCAATTTTCCACAGTTAGATTAACTTCAAGCCAGGGTATAGTTAATGGCCCACCCATTTGCCTGCAGCTCTAAAATTAACCCCAGAGATCAGGAAGGCACCTTTTCCAGTGAAGGTTCACTGGAAAGATCTTTTCTCAAATGAGGTACAATAGCCAGCCTTGTTCTTTAAAATGGTGGAATAGAGAAAGAAGTGGCAGTGGCATCCCAGTAACGCAGTGATTGCTGTATCTTCTCAGTTTACAGAAGTTTTGCCTGAAGACACTTAAGCATCCACGATCCATCTGCCCAAATCATGCTTTCACTACAAAACTACATGGTATTCTGTGGTCCTTAATCTCTACTGTTGAGTTGCTTGACTTTTTATAAATAGTACTTAAATTTTCATTGGAGAAATTACTGGAACCCATGTCTCCCTAATGGGCAAATGAGCTAACACTGGAGGCTTTCTTGCTCGTTCTTTTCAGGGCAAAACATAACTCCATGGGGTTTGCTGTGAACAAACCATATAGTCAGTCATTTTTTCCAGGTCTTTTAATGGACCTTCTAAGAGGGTCAGTGATGCACTATTGTAAGTACATTTAGGAAGTATGACATGGTAGTTACAGATTTTAGCAGCAAAAAGACATTTTGCAGTAAGACCAAGCTATATTTCTCATTATTGGGTGGTTATATAGTTATAAACTGCAGCACAGAAAGGGTTTACACTGGATTAAAGATGAAAAGACAAGTGTTGTTGAAGATATTCAGAATACGTATGGAACTTCAAGCATTTTCTGATTCAAACTTTTTTCTTCTTCCTCTTAAACCTGTCGCTTTAAGATCCTCAGTTGACAGTAATTAGGCTTCTAAGGTTAATTAATCTCAGAAACTTCAGTAGTATAATCCAGATGACCACAGTTGACCCCTAAGTTTAATCAACTCCGCTGTCAAGTTGCTCTAGCATGATACACAATGAACTGTAAACAGTATGTACTTTTATTTGCTAAGTTATGATTTGATTCATAATTTACATGTATTAATATGTAAATCACACCTATGAACAGCATTTTATATTTTTAATGATATTACATTATGGAAGGGAGGTTTAGAACGCAGTAATCATTTGCATGTCGTTTTGAAGAAAAGCACTACTGATCATGCCTTACAGAAAGCTTTAAAAGTCAGTCTATTATATATTTCTTTTGTGTTTCTTTAACCTTATTCTTTATTTCTAAGCCAGTTAATCTTTGTTTCCTACACTGCTCATAGCTTTCTGAAGTTTCAATTCTTTACTATTCTATTCTCCCCACAAGGTATCAATTATGATGAAGTAAAGAACCATTTCTCTTAAAATTAAATAAATTTTGACATGAACAAAATCATACATCACTGCTTTGAATCCAGTGTACCAGGAGTAAAGGACTAGGCAATATTCTGTAAATAACTCGATTGTTTCCTGCATCACCTCTGCTACTCCATTTTTGGCGTTATATATTTGTATATATTTTATTATGTAAACACAAATATCTAAATATATCCAGTATACATCACAAGATGAGAATGCTCTTCTTATGCTGAAGACAAAAGGTGAATGCTGGTCTAAAGAAGATGAGAGTTGATTGTGTTAACTCACCAGCATTGCAGGGAAAAACAATTGCAGGCACAGACCTAAGAACAAAATGTATAAAAATGTAAGAAAATAAGATCCTGATTTCAAATGCATCTATAGTTGTAAAGACTATGCAAAGAGAAATACAGGTGTGCTGTATAATAGCTCACATGCTATTTGCTCAAACTTTTGTATTAGAGAAGTCTGAAAACTACAGAGTAGGTGGCCCTTCATTTTACTAGAAGCATGCCACAAAAGTAATTTTTAAGTTTTTCCTTGAATGTAACTATATTTTTAGCTATATCTGTACCTGAATTATAGAAGCAAGACAGAGAAGCTAAATTAATGAGGTATACAAATGAGTAAAATATACAAAATTAAATGAGAACAATATGACTGTGGTATTCACGAAGTTCGATTTATTCATTGAAAAAATCTGTTGAGTAATTGGCTGAAAACCAAATAATGACTTAGATTTTTGAAGTGCAATACATGCGGGTGATCTTGTATTTTGATTGCTATGGAAATCTGATAATTTCCATACAACATTATTACACAAATTCCATAATACACATAATGAGAAATGTGTTATCCAATTTAAAAAAAAACCTGTGCACATGTTTACAAAGGGAACATCAAAATAGACTACTAGAAAATAATAATTCAGATTTTATTAACAAACACCATTTTTGCAAATTTGCCGCAATGCCAATAAGAAGCATTAGTCAAAACTCATTTTTCTTACTACCTTTGAGTGTACCTTGTATATAACAAGATTGTATCCAAAATGGGTACAGTACCCATGCTGCTCCAAAGAAGCCTGCTTCACAGTTCATGATCATGTTTAGGCTTCTGAACTGCAAAGAGCTGTGGCACTTTGAAGACTATACATTTATTTGAAATAATTTAATACACTTCAATAGTCACTCTCATAAAACCCATTGAGGAGAAAAGCTAGAAAAGACAGAGCCCAGAACTGGCATAAACGGTGAGATAAAGATGCAAATAACATCACACCTTAGTGATCTATTCTGCTTAGATATACTGGGAATCTGTGGTTCAACAGAGCTTTTTTAAAGATTTTTCCTGCTAAGAACTAACAGTTACAAGACTACTTTGAAAGGCTCAGTAAACTCTGATGTAAAGATTAAGGAGTAAGGTGTTTTGGTTTTGTTCAAATGACGAAAGAAAACTATAAAAGTCAGTGCCACTAAATGCACACATTCCAGAAGACGCAAAGCAGATGCTGAATCAAGACTGAGAACCTCAAACCATGTACAAGGACTGTCTGTTACAGCTAGTGCTCACTATATGAGAAAGTAACTAACACACTGAAGTGTTAATGCATTTTGTGTGGTTAGACTACACAGAGCCATAACCTAAAATCCCACGGGAAAAGTGTGACATGGACTTGCTGTAGTGCAAGAACACCTCCCACCAGCAGACCAGTCCCCAGCCAGGCTCCAAACAAAGGCTACTTTGGAAAAACTACCTTCCTGGGTTCATTGCTGAGCATGATATCATATGGCATGGAATACTCCTTTACTCAGTTTGGGTCAGCTGTCCTGTATGTGTCCCCTGCCAGCCTTTTGTCCACTCCCAGGCTACTCAATGAGGAGAGGAAGAGGGGAGGGGAGGGGAGGGGAGGGGAGGAAGCTTTGATGCTGTGTAAACACTGCTCCGCAATGGCTAAAACTCCTTGTGTTATCAACACTGCTTTGGTCAAAAATTTAAAACATGGCACCATATGGGCTGCTATGGAGAAAAATAACATCCCAACCAGACCTAGTGCACCAGTACATGTTCCGATATGGGCAGAGCAGAACCTGCTACTGCTTTTGAATACTATGGTGATCAGTGGTAAGGTAAAAATGAAAGATTGATGTTCCATTACAGACTGTTAACTTCAGTAACTGTATCTCATGGTTTAATCCCAGCTGGCAATTAAGCCCCACGCAGCCACTCACTCACTCACTCAATCACTCACTCACTCACTCAATCACTCACTCACTCACTCACTCACCCACCCCCGGGTGGGATGGGAGCGAGAATCAGAAGAGTAAAAGCAAAGAAAACTCATGGGTTGAGATAAACTGAGTTTAACAGGTAAACTAAAAGCCACACATGCAAGCAAAGCAAGCCAAATAATTCATCAACTACTTCCCATGGGCAGGCAGCTGTTCAGCCATCTCCAAGAAATCTGGGCTCCATCACATGTAACAGTTACTTGGGAAGACAAATGCCCTAACTCTGAGCATCTCCTTTCCTCCTTCCTCCTTCAGCTTTATATGCTAAGCATGATGTCACATGGTATGGAATATCCCTTTGGTCAGTTGGGATCAGCTGTCCCAGCTGTGTCCCCTCCCAGTTTCTTGTGCACCCCCAGCCTGCTCACTGGTGTGGTAATGAGAGCAGCAGAAAAGGCCTTGACTGTCTGTAAGCCCTGCTCAGCAATAACGAAAACATCCCTGTATTATCAACACTGTTTTCAGCACAAATACAAAACACGACCCCATGCTAGCCACTACAGAGAAAATTCACTGTATCCCAGCCAAAACCAACACACTGTGGTAGGCAAAATAATGTCAATGTTTTCAAAAATTTTAAAAAACCAAAATAATTGTACATTGCAGGATCTCAATTTTACGCCTATATTCTTCACTGATAAAAAACAAGATTTTTTTTTTCCTTTCAGCATATTGCATGAAAATTAAATATTTCTCAAGGAAAGAAATTTTCCAGAACTATGGTGTCTGGTGCATGTTCAAGTAATAAAAAATTACAGTAAGCTCTGAGTTGCTGTAAAAATAAAAAACGCATTTTCAATGTTCTAATGCGATGGAGTTTGTATTTCAGGTGCTCAAAAACACAGTTCTTTTGCGTCTGCAGTACTTTCCTTGTGCAGGTAACATACTTCTATCTGATGCATTTATTCTATATTTTGGATGCCTATTATGTATCACCTTTTCTTTGTTAAGTTTAAAAGTAAATCTGTATCTCTGTGACAAAAAATAGAATATTAATCAGATACTTATATAAACAACGCTGGCTTATTTGCTATATTTCATTTTTAAACAAAAAATAATAAACTCATTCATTTCCCATATTATATCACAGGGGTCTGGTTTGGGGTTTTTTTGGTCTTATAAAAACCAGATACTGCCTCATTACATGATAATGAAAATCTGACTTTCCAAGCTACATTATAATGAAAACAAGTGTGCATCTGAAGAGAGAGCTAAAATACAGTTGGTATTTGTCTGTCTTATTTTTTAAGTATAGTTTAACTCCTGACTCACCTATCAGGAAAAAAAACCTTCAAAATACCAGTACAGATGAAAAGACATTATTTATCTTCCTAGCGGTATTTATAGAGTGAAAGTATTTTTATGGAATATTGTATGAGAAAGATGACACTTCAAGAAAATCAATCACTTACATTACTACAAGACATAATCTCTCAAATACTTGCCATAAAACCTCATTGGGAGACATTGCTTTCACATTACAAATTTTCAGTTCTAGGTAGTGATTGATAATAAAGAAATTAATTACAGTTGAGAAGATGAAATTTTCTGTTATTTCAATCTGTTACACTGAAATTAGAAACAGTGAAATAAATTCACTGTTGTATGTGCTAATTTGTAAAAAAATATAAATTAAATGCATTTTCCCACAATGCCTGCTTTTTAAATTAGAAATGTGAAGGTAGTATGGAAGTTTGAACATAAATTTACTAAACTGAAAAATGAAATTCTGTTTAGAAATATTGTCATTTCTGTACGTGTGTGTTCTTTAAATACACACACATGCATATAAAGCACACACACACACAATTCAGCTAGTAGAGAACACAAGACTCGAATACAGTTGGATTTGGATGTCATTCATAGAAGAGAGATAGACATTCTGAAAAGCTGCATAACATTATCTCTATTCAGTATCTCTTGATCTTGCCAAGGTGCATAAGAGACAGTATGTCCTTCCTCTGTAAAAACTTGGCAAAGTTAGAAAAGATAAAAAATGAAACTGAGAAATATAGTAACAGTGACAAGAGAAGACTTACGTGGAAGGTACAAGACCAGTTGCATAGCTCTGCACAAGAGTAGTTACCGTTGGCTTACTGTCAACTACGGGATATTTCAAGATGCGTCTTCAAAAATTTCCAGGGTCTTGTTCTCATCAGTATTTTCATTAATAACCTGGGTGACAAAATGGGCTAATTTTATTTGTGCATAACAAAAAGATAAGCAGACATGTCAGAACATTAAAGAAAAAATTCAAATTTTTTTTTTCTATGAGCTTGAAGAAATGTTCTGAAAAAAACAATGAAGATGAATTTCAAAACAGAGTAACTATTATGCATAAGTGGAAATAATCAATCTTGCAATCAGAGAACAAAAAAAAAAAAAATAGATGAATTGGTCACAGTTTTAAGTTTTTCCTATGTTCAGAAAGCATTTCCTGTATTTCAAATTGTCTGGGTACAAAGCCTGGATAGGCAAACCCCCCTTCTCCACCTGTCACTTACAGCAGGTTGCCTAGGGCTATGCCCCGTGGGCTTTTGAGTATCTCCAAGGATGGAGACAACACAGCCTCTCTGGGCAACCTGTGTCAGTGTTCAACCATAATAAGTTTTTCTTATGTCCAGATGAAATTTCCAGTGTTTCAACTTGTACCCAATTTCTCTTATGCCACTGAGCACCACTGCAAAGACCCTAGCTCCACCTTCTTTGCACCCTCCCAGCAGGCATTTATGCATGTTAATAAGTTCCCCCCTAAACATTCTCCAGGCTGAACAGTCTCACCTCTCTCAGCCTTTAGTATGAAAGATACTCCAGTCCCTTGATCATCTTTGTGGCTCATCACTGGACTTGCTCTACTACATGCATGTCTCTCTCATACTGGGGAGCCCAGCACTGGGCACAGCACTCCAGCTGTGTCCCACCAGGGCTGAGAAGAGGAGAAGGATCACTTCCCTCAACCTGCACGTGACTCTCTGCCTCATGCAGCCCGTGAGTTTGTTGGCCTTCTCTATAGCAAGGGCATATTGCTGACCCATGTTCAACTTGTTGTTTGCCAGAACCTCAAGTCTTCTCTGCCAAGTTGCTTTCCAGCCAGTCTACCCACAGTGTGTACTGCTGCATGGATTTATTCCTCTGCAAGTGCAGAATTTGGCATTTACCTTTTTTCAGCTTCATGAGGTAGCTGTCAGCCCATCTTTCCAGTCTGTCAAGGTTCCTCTGAATAGCAGCACAACCATCTGGTGCATCATACACTGCTCCCCATTTTGTATCATCAGCAAACTTGCTGAGGGTGTGCTCTGCCCTATCATCCAGGTCATTAATGAAGAAGTTAAACAGGACTGGACCCAGTGTTGACCTTTGGGGTATAACACCAGTGACTGGCCGTCAGATGGACTTTGTCCTGTTCATCACAAGCTTTTCAGCCTGGCAGTTCACCCAGTTTTTGATCCACCTAACTCTCCACTTAAGTAGCCCATTTCTAATGAGCTTGTCTACAAGGATGTTATGGGAGACAGCATCAAAAGCTAAAGTCAGGATAAGCAACATATGCTGCTCTCCCCTCATTCACCAATCTGCTCATCTCATCAGAGAAGGCTGTGTCCTTGCATTCCAGTAACTTTAATTCATCTTATGATGACCATCTTGGGGATAAAACCAACAATAATCTGATAAATGATGCAGACCTACATTGAAAATATGGCTGCTAATTCATGCATCATCTGGTATCTTTTTCATGTTCTCCATGAATCTCATATTGTGTGTCTTCAGGTTTCAGAGGCAAATCGTAACATCCTGAGTCAAAACAAATCCAACAAACCACAGCTACTTTGGGGTCATGCAATCTTGGATACAAGTATATGACAACAAGAAGAGCTCATCATGTAAACAGGTGACTCTCTGTGTACTTCTGTGTGCTTAACAGACCTTCAAACTAACAACAAACAGAAGTTGGGAGTTTTTACCTCCAAGTATACTAACAAGAGATAATTGTCTACTGCACAGAAATCTAAATTGTTAAATATTATTGTCAAATTTGTAATATGTAGATGCTGAGTTTAACACATACTTTGATACTTCCTCCCTGACACATTTTGAAATACAAGTGCAAATCTTTTTTTGGGGGGGTAGGGGAAGAATATGGCATTACAAGTTGAAATGTTATTTCATAGTTCCTTTTTTTCTAAAAAATAACTATTTTTCTTGAAAAGGAGGTACATTTTTAAAATTACTAAACCCTGAATAGGACTTAACTGCCATTGATCAAATAGAGATTTCTCTGCATACCTTAGAGTTTAATGATTATGCACTTCCCGGGCTGCAGGAGCCTCGGATTCAAATTTTACTATTGTCTTGTTCAGAACGGTGAATGAGCTGGAGGCTCTCAGCTTCATAAAGAGTGGCCTAATCAGTAGCTATTACAGCTTTATAAACTAGGGCTCTTCCTTCCTTGTAAGCCTACACTCCAGGTGTGTTTCTGAAATAAAAGCCATACCACCAACCTGCATAAGGTTATTGTTATGTACTAAGCCAATGAGCAGTCATTTATAAAAAAATTGAACAGCTACACCAGGAGAGACAGACAGAGAGAACGGTTCCCCTTACGTTTAGAAGCTACAGCATGACTGCAGAGCTCAATGCATGTGGATGATGGGAGGTATTTTCATGTGAAGTGGTGGAATGGGGGTGGGAACACGTTATTGAAAGAAAACAAGACACATTTTATGATAGGCGTCTTTTCTCCTGTTATCTCCAGCAGCTGGCATTCAGTAACAGGATGCTAATCTGTTTTACATTATGACAGTACTTAGCTGCTACTTAGCTGAAAGTGGCACATACGATTTGGAGTCTCTTTTAAGATAAACTGTTACGCAGCAAAAGCAGAGGACTGTGACACCTGTATAATTAATCCTGGCTTGCCCTGAACCTGAGCATAAGCAGGCGGGGTCCGCGCAAGCGGCGGGGCTGCGAACGGGCGGGGCAGCCGCGGGGTGCGGGGAAGGGGCGGAGGGACAAGAGACCCAGAGAAGCGGCGTCGGGAGCAGGGCAGGGGGACAGCAGCCTGGAAAGGTCGGGCTTCCCTTGAAAGTTCAAAAGCTGTCAGTCTCCTGAACACTCCCATCACATCAGTCTCTAATTACCTGATACACATACGTGTGTATATATGTATTTACGTACATACACAGTCACCTCTAGCGATTTTAAAGAGCTTCCGATTCACGTACCCTGCTGTATTTTTTTTCCTGCTTTCTGAAGAGTTTTGATCCCTCCCATTCCCGTATCTAGTAAAACACGTGATGATCCAAGTATACAATTTATATATATTGTGTGAGATTATAATTTAGATGAAAAGGGTAAATTTCTATTAAAAATATTAGCATTTTGAAGTTACACTCGGCAAATAAACCAGAATTACCATGAACTTTAATATTGTTTAACATCTTCCTTTTATTATATTTGATGTCTTTTGAAGAGTGACTATAAAATCAATACAAATGAGAAATGTGAAGTGAGTATCTTGCATACTATTAAGATTTTTTTCTTATATAACACTAGAACCATCATCAAAACAGCAAACTTTAATATCTCAAAATATAATTATCAGCCTGGAGTAACTGCAGTTTTATACTGTGCTGCTATATAATGAATTTTGGGTACAATATACCCAAGAGCATTTTTCAGTATAATAACTGAAGAACATCCCTTCTATTTTGGTGTAAAGAAAACTGGGAATATTGAATCACTAGCTAATGAAAAATTACAGATCCATGCCAGCAACATAATGTATCAGTAGTTAGAAAGCTATGCTGCAAGTTGTGCCAACAGAAGCTTTATAGAAGAAAATTAAGTTCACAGAATCTATCTGAGGACTTTTAAAGTTGCAAATATTGATTGATATGCTTTAGATTGTCTCCAAGGTCCTGATTTTTCCTCCCGTGTACACCAGGAGAACATGAAATTAGTTACAGTGAATTAAATGTGAGTGCTAGGATGTGATTTTCAAGTGCAGAATATCTGAAAAAAATGCTGTCAGAGGTTTTTTTTTTCCACTATATAGTTCATTTTCATT
Organism: Caloenas nicobarica; assembly: GCF_036013445.1. Classification (NCBI taxonomy): domain Eukaryota; kingdom Metazoa; phylum Chordata; class Aves; order Columbiformes; family Columbidae; genus Caloenas; species Caloenas nicobarica. The sequence goes on along the minus strand of NC_088248.1, from coordinate 56,365,886 downwards.
TCATTTTTTCCTTTACCGCTTGTATAGGCCTAATTTCAAATGAAAAATCAGACAAACAAAAAAGTGTTCACGGTTCTGTCAGGAAAAAAGTGAATAAAAAATAATTGAATGACTGTGACACAAAGAATATATGTAGTGTAATACGCACTCTTTGATTGCAGTTCTGTACAGAAGCTATTGAAAGTGCAAAATACACAGTTAAAATGGTGCCAGTGAGTGTGGGTGTTAGCTTGTGTAACTCTGTATCTGAGGCGCACAAGGACAAGTCACTATCAGGAAAAGCAATCTATTAAAAGGTAACATTATCTATACAGTGTCTTTCTGTCAGGGCTGAACTCAACCATTAGTACCAGATATTACTATGCAACCCACCTTCTTCAGCCTTCTTTGCTTAGTTTATAGAGTACATCTGGTAATTCAAAGGGATAAACCTGGATGAAAGGAATCTGCTTTTCGTTAGGTTTCATGACTTTTCTCGGTTGAGTTTTAAATGTGTGGATACTAAGTGCTTAGTTTCCAAGGGTGTATTTCTCAATAGTAATTGTTAGAATGCCAATATACAGCAGTCAGAACCTGGCTGCAAAAAATTCTACTATTTCTGTAAACACACACACGTATATATGGATGTATAAATTCAAGCAATACAGCGTCAGAAAACACTAATAGGTTAATGAAAAGTAAAAGCAAGGATTTAGATGATACTGAATATCTGTATACAAAATTACATAAAAGAACTGTTAAAAATCATAATCTATCATCTCCAGTTTACCATTTGTTTAGAGTTTAATTTTTCCAGACAGATAAGGGTTTTGCACTGAATTTATCCCGTGTCTGATACAAGATTTCTTTGCTGGACCCTCTGATATTTGTGGGGTTTTTATGGCAGCTGAACCTAGTTTAGAGGTTTATCTTCATGTTTTGGAATCCAGTGTATTGTTTTTTCATATTTCAAAAGAGGCCATCTCGCCTACAATACTATGCTACTTGCTGAAAGTTGATATTAACATTGTGTATTGACTTGATGCGCACTCCTCTGTGAATTAAAAGTCATTTATAGCCTGCAGCGGATGTTGCGACCACAAGATTCATGACTGTGATATTTAGGAAAAGCATAAATGGTTGAAAAGTTCTAAAGACAGAATTCTTCTTCTCTAAAAGTTAATTTCTTGTATAACAGGTGTTAAAATATACCAACCTAAGTGTTCTATTGGCAACCAATGATAGGACCCAAGGAAATGGCAGGCAGATTTGCCAGTGGAGGTTTAGGCTGGACATTAGGAAAAGATTCCTCACCCAGAGGGTGGTGGAGCATTGGAACAGGCTCCCCAGGGAGGTGTCACAGCCCCAAGCCCAACAGTGTTCAAAAAGAGACTGGACAAGCCCTCAGACACATGGTGTGAACTGTGGGGTTGTCATATGCAGGGACAGCAGTTGGACTTGATGGTCTTTGTGGGTCCCTTCCAACTCAGGACATTCTATGATTCTATGATACGTACTTACTAAATTGCTGAATATTGAGATTTTACAATGTAATATTTCCCACTCACATTCTTAGTTGTTTTTCTCAGAAAGGTTTAATAGATTTCTTATTTTTTTCTCTATTTGGTCTTGTGGCTCAGAAACTTAGTCTGCTATTTAAACTAAAGAGGAAATAGGAGGTTCAGGTGAATCACAGAGTAGAAAATAATTCTATGTATTAGAATTTCTGTATTTCTTCCTTCATGCCTTTAGTTAGGTAAGTGGCTAGAGGCTTTTTAAATACAGTACACAGGTTCATTGAACCGGTTGATCCCATTAAAATGTGCTAAGCACAGATGGCTCAGTGATCTTTAGTTACCTATAACCCTGTAAAATATTGGTAAACCCCAACTGGCTACATGAGTCATAGAAAAGTCTGTTCCAATAGGTAACTCAGCTGGAAATCTATGCTTTAAAAAAAGCAACTTCTTTTCTGCAAGGCAGTGCAGTCAAAACACCTCTCTTACCTGATATGAGAGTCAAACTCCTCTGTATCCACTTAGCAGTACAGACCTCTCTGGATGGACTGACACCCTGGGCAGCTTCACCATCACACTGTTATGACTTAGCAAGCCAGGCGTAGATTTCCAGCAGCCCACGCAGTTACAGGTAACTCATGCTCACTGAACCAGTTAATTCCATCTGTGCTTAAAAGAGTTCAAAACACGAAGAGCAATCCATGTCACGTACTCAGGGTTCATTTAAACATCTGGGAATCATGATGCCATTTGCAGCACTGCCAGGGATGACCCCCTGCACTTTGAAGGGACAGTACAATTCCATGGCAGAACAGCATCCAAACACTGTTTGTTGCTATTATGGCTGATGTAAACAATAATCTTTCTGTTACTAAAGGTCAGCACATGATGTCAAACCAAATAGTATTATCATGCTGTACCTGGAAAATGCAAGTGGAGAGTGTGATGTAGAAACTAGTCTCTAAAGGAATTATCAATGACATAGTAAAATACATGGAAAAGTTATATTTATGTTATCTTAATTACTTCCTCTGGGAATTTATATGAAAAGAATCCCTAGCAAGGATTGTGCTATTTACAGGTTGGATCATGATAAATTCTCTGTTGCATCCTTTTAGTTGTACTCCATAGTATATGTCAGGTGTGTACAGGAGGAGATAATAAGCTTGTCCCTTCAGGGTCAGCAAATCTGTATCTATATTCAGGGAGGCAAGGAATACCAAGGAATTGCAAGAGAAAAATATTTTCTAGTATCTACAATTTCTTTCAAGCTAGGCCCAACCTGACCTTCATCAGAAATATTATCCTAAAACATACAGAAATACAAAGAAATCTTACAAATGTATGCATAGAGAAATTGACATCTTGAATCAACTTTAACTGAATTTTAATTATTTTAATAATAATTTTATTTTAAACACTTTTGTTTGTTTTACAAAAAAGTTTGTTATTTATCGATCTTTGTAATTACTTGCAAATCTTTCTGAATTTTCCCCTGCTGCAAATGTCCATTCCTATAGCTTGCTATTGCATGGTATGCTACCATCTACTTCACATAAACGGAATGACAGAATGATGTACTGAATCAGCATGCAAGTGTGTTATGAAGCAATTATGTTTGATGGTGCAGATGTGTTCAAATTAACTTCCTTCCCTGACTCCAGAAAATCTGCATCAGAGGATTGAGGGAGCATTTCTTGTATTATTAAAAATAAATTACTAGCAAAACAGGGCACAGATTGATCCCACTCTAACAGTTTAGAGCAGTGAAAGAGAAAACAGGCCTGCTTTGCACAGTTAACAATTTATTACACCTTAGTTTTGGCCCTGGATTGCTTTTCACAAGTACAAGTATTTTAAAGTAATACATACCAGTCCCTTAAATGCTCACTATTTTGAGAATTAATTATATGAGATTTTTTTCTCTCCTCCCAAATGTCTGTAATGATTAGTTTGAAAAGCTTGAGCCATGTGCAATAATCATCTTAAAACAGAATGTTGACTGACAAGCACTGTCAAAAAATTATGCCATGACTGCTTTTTAAAAAGACTAACATTAAAACCTGTGCTAAAGAAGAGAAGAAACATTAAAGATAGCTTACCTCTTACAAGACATCCATATACTCTTTGAAAATCCTTTCACAGGACCAGTAGTCTTGTTAGATTTGCAATTATTTATTTTTCTGTAACATGAATCAGTAAATTTAGCACTGGTATATTTTCATCGAAACAGAATATGTAGTATGAAGACCTTTTGCATAGTTTGTTCAAGCAGACTCAAAACAATATGTGTGAGGTCATACACAGAGTCACCTCAATCCAAATGGCCAAGTCTTCAAACATATACAGAAATAATAACTCGCGGTCTGAGTTTGGAATATACTCCCCTTGAGATGTACGGGTCCCAAAGCACCTAAGCTTAGTTCTAATGAAATCAATGAGAAATCTTCTACACTCACCACATTCAGAAGTGCTACATTTTCTTTGGGTAATTAATTTTTTTAAAGTTTGTTGGCTGTTAGGTCACTTGATTTTAGTGCCTAAAGCAAAGGCTTTTATAAGTGACTGGAGATTAAATTTCCAAGCAAGATCCTTAAGGAAGGATAATTCCAATATATTAAATTCACTGCTTACCTGAAAGTAAGTACCCTACATTAACTTTCTGAAGTATATATACTTGCATACCATCAAAGACAAGCTGTCAAAACAAGATCAAGTGCTGCTTAAGTTCACTTAAAAGTCAACTTTCTTTCCAAGGTGATGTGCTTCTTCAAGGTGCATACATCCTTGTTTCAGTTCTGATTTTGCTTGTTAGTAAATGTCATGAATGTTCCTATAATTTGCGAGGCTCGCTAGACTTCACAGGTTGAAAGTACATCTTAAAGGAATCCTTGGCGATCATATATTCTTCAAGGGTTAATTAGGTATGGTCAAATATAAAGCAGACAAGTGTGTATAACAAATCGTTAAGTCTTGTGTGAGAATGTCAGTGGTCTAGGTGAAAATACATCATTATCCGTACAGTGCTCTCGTCTTTGACATCATTATATCAGATGTATTTTCTATATCCAAATAAAAATTTGAATGTCTAGACAATTAAAATGTTACTAGGAAGAAAGTCAAGGAGAGAAACAGATACATAATTAAACATACTTAAAAGATAGGTTTTCTTTGTCAATCTTACTTTTTTAAAGTAGCATATTCTATGGATATTCCCAGTGAAATAAGTGGAACATTTATATTCAGTACATGTAAATTCTTGCTTTCCAGAATTTGTTTTATAATGGAAAAGTACTTTTGAAGCAAGAAATATGTCATTTTTTTTTTTTAGGAGGCAGGGAGGGGGAAGTAGTTTTTAACAAGAAGTTTACTTTTGTGTTTAGATTTCAGAACTGAGAACTGGAAAAGATTTTTTTTATTCCTCCATGTGCTGGCAGACCTTGTTCCAGAGAGCATTTTTTATGAATATAAGTCATTGGAGGGATAATGAATAATTTTTATTCCCTTGCTCTTTTTTTTCCTACAGAAATTTTTTACCTGTGATTAGCCCTTGATTACCTGTAGCTAGTTTTGTCAGTATTGTGTATCTGCTTCAATATACACAAGTTGCTTGCTTTACATAGTATGGTTTTCATATAATCACTGGGAAATATTTCTTCCAACGCAGTCAAGATGAGTTTTGCTCTTGATTTCAAAGGGGCAGGATTTTATCTTTTCTGCTCTTTTTTTTCTGTGTCAGTTTGGTAATACAGAATTGCACCTGTTTCTGATTGGAGGCCTGAGGTTCCTCCTTTAAAGATTAAAAAATCTTAGATATTTAGTCTCAAACTTCTGCAATTAATTTTCCAGTATTCAGTTCAGTTTCGTGGGCTCATGCACGTTTTCATAGATTTCTGTTACCTCTAAGGACATTTATGAAGAATGAGCTATTTAGTTCTTTATGAACGGAAGCAAATGGAGTCGAGCATTTGTCAAAATTTTGAGCAGTGGCTGGTTTTCAAACTATGTCAATTGGACCGATGTCTTTGTCTAGGTGTTTAAGCATGGCATCAACTTTGCCTACACAAATTTAAGCAAATTCTTAATCTTCAATTAAATAGGGACCAGTTTTGTTACAGTCTCTTTTCTTCCCTCCCCCTACAGATTACAACATCTTACAGTACTACCATATTCCACTTCTTTTTTGTTGAGGGCTTTTAAAGGATTTTTAAGGATTTTTTAAGGATTTTTGAAACGTGGTGGCCAAAGTGTTGTTTTATGGGTTTTGTTGTTGTGGGTTTGTTTGTTTGTTTGTTTGTTTTTCCAGATATTGAAGCCTGTGTTTACCAGTGCTGCTAGAATTGTATTCCTAATTCTTCTAAAACCAGTGAAAAAAAAAAAATTACTGAAGCTTTACTTTCCTTTTAAATGGGGATACGTCAGGCATTTGCTCAATGTCTGACTGGAAACCCAGTGCTATCCATATTAAAGAAAAACAATTATGCAATGGTATGATTATCTTCCCTCTTCAGTACCTCATGTATAATCATGCTAATAAGTCTGACACCAGCTAGTACATTTTCTAAGTGATAATTGGGGATTTAGCTATGCAGTTGAAATTATGTTACTGGAGGTAGCATAGCCAAATCCTAGGACTTTGTTTTAAAAACCCTCACCCCGCAGCACACTTAATGAATATCATTTGGTTACTTACCTAGTTATGATGAATGGGAAGAGAAAGAGAGACTTCATTTTTAGAAAACAACAGTGTAAACAATAGTGTGATCTGTGAAAACAGTAATTTGCACTTAATGCAATTTACAATAGTCAGGCACATTTACTAAACCAGCAGCATCTTAGTCTCATTAACAGCTGCAGCTACATTTATTTTAAACTCTAAATAAAAAAAGATACTTGTTCTCCAACCATATGCTGCTGAAAATAGTATCTGTTGTTTACTCTGTATCCTTCATTTAACTTGCAGGTAAGACTATGAAAAATTGGTCTGCAGTTCCCTTTTCTCGACTGCAGGGGACAGAGCACACCGGAAAAACACATTATAAGTTGGTTTGGTTTGGTTTGGTTTACTTTTCACTATTGCTTCTCTTGCTGGAGTGTATGGCTAGCACTAATCCCTGATTTGCCCCTTTTCCACCACTGAGAATGTTTCTCTGAAGAAGCATCAAACTGATTTGCTAAAAGAACCAAATTTCACAACAAAGAAAATCTCCTTAAGGGGGAAGAAGCTGGAATATGTATTGATATAAGAAAGAAAATGCAGTAGGGAAATGCTATGTGAAAGGAAGGCAGAAAAAGACAGAAAGAGAAGTGAGTTTAATGCAAAAAATGATGATCAGAGATTATAGAGAGCCAGTCACAACATTTCAATTCTCAAGTTGATGAGGCAAAGGCAGAGTAATGTAAATGCTCCAATTAAAGGCAGCCAAGAACAGGGTATAATGTAGTCACCTCCCATTGCTTCTCTCACCATCTGCTATATCCTGACATATATCACAGAATGAAGTGTGAAGTGCAAGGTCAAGAGCCAAGATTTTTCTGTCATCAGGGAACTCCAGACAGAAAGTCTTTATTGATCAGTGACAGCTACCTAATGGCACCTCTGCAATGCTGTAATTGGCGCTGAATGATTTTATGTTTTTATAACATTAAGCTTGCAATGCTATGCGGCATGGCAAGGACATGCAAATGGTATAGTGGCTCACGGGCTGATTTATATCAGAAGGCAAGCTATAGATCAAGGAAAGGAGTTAGGTGATACCTCAGCATGATTTAATCTTGAACCTGGGAGATGAGATGGCTGAGCAAGTAGAAAATGGTATCAGTTATAAGATTGATAATAAGGAAGTGAATGTGTTAAAAAATAATTTGCTTCATAAAAATGGCTTTTCAAATGTCGGCAATTATACCAAACAGAAATTGCTTCCTTGGGTGTCATACTTTCACACAGAATTAATGAGTGACTTAATAACTTCTGTATTAACATAATAGGCTAGTTAGACTAATTCACTGGAAAAGTAGAAGTTTCTTTATATATTTTAACATAGCATTGTTATTGGTGAGTGTGTTTTATTAAATGAAAGGAAAATGAATTAAATCACAGGTTAAAAGGATTAGTTCATTTAGCCAGTATCAATCCAAAGGGATTGGAACAATTAATAACTAAATACATAGTTACCATCAAAAAATAATGTAATTCGTCGAATAAAAAGATACATTTTGCCCTAAGTGTATACACCAATCTGCAAAGCAGCATAAAGTTTTACAACAGCAGCAGTATTCACTCCACCATCATTAAATTTCTCTCATAATTTTTATAAAGGGATTTATTACTTGGCCATTTCACCTTGAAGATTTGCCATGCATGTTCTTAGTGACTAATCCAAATTGGTGCTGAGCACCTGCAACTTCTATTGAAATTTTCAGTGGAAGTTACAGGTGCTATCAGCAGCCCAGAAGCTAATTTTATTGTCTCTCCCTGAGTCTTTGAATAGACCAAAGCTAGGCAAACAAATAAACATAGAAGTGCTCCTTAAGCTCCAAGTAAATTAATATTAATTTACTCATTTCTGTTCTTTCGGTTCGCTGAAAATAAGGTCAATTTGAAAAGAAACACAGATTCTTCCAAAATGTATGAAGTAGTACACACATTAGATATACAATATGTCAGGGAAGATTCCCATGACAAAATATGCTCATTTTTCATCTCCCTGTAGTCACTGGTTCTGAATGGAGTGTGTTGTTGGTTGTGTCTATCACAGATGGTACCTTTAGGCTCAGGTGAGGCTAAAATCCTACAGCCACAGATAGTTCTTGCTACCAGAAGTTTACAACAAGATCACTATAAATATTGCAAGGATGAGTCAAGACTGTTATTTTTCAGCAAATTGCATCCCATTTGGGAATGGAACCCGAATGGCTTGTTTACTTGTACAGGGATTTTGCATATAAGATTGTCTATTCATACCCACAACAGAAGCACAGAGCCAATGTGTACCAAAGTCTATGATAAACTGCTGCTTTTCTCAAGTATCTCCAATGCTTAATAGCTTGAGGTTGATATTATATTTATGTCCTGTGTTAAATGGAACAAGACATTTTCTCCTGCATTTCAATCTTTTTTTCTTTAACTTCATAAGAATAATACAAGTCCTGCCTCATGGCATCATGATTTTCTCTCATGACTTGGGCACAAGTAATTAGATTGCTCAGTTATGATGGACTTAGTGAAATCAAATTTATTTCAGGTTGTGTAAAAAGAATTTCCCCTTTACCATGACAACATGAAAAGGATATAACCTGATCTGAAACAGAGGTCTAAAATCATAAAGGATCTAGTTCAATCTTGAGTTTTAACCCAGAAGATAATGCTGGGATCTATGGAAGGTCCATTTGAGGGCTAAGCTGGAGCACATGCTGTAGAACTGCACATGAAATTTGTTAAAAAAATTCTTCCCCAGATACAGAAACAAATTCAAAGATGCATGTGGTTACAGTAACTGAAAGATTCACTTGTAACGCTGCCTTTTCATAGTGAATGAGAATTATGACATTCTAGCAAGTTAAGGTGATCTTTTCCCATCCCTCAAGAAAACCCAAGCAGAACTGATTTCTTTTGCCAAAAATGTAATTACTATTTATAGTTGTCCTGTCCCCACATTCTGTATTTCTCATAAGAACAAAAAGCTGTGGTAATATTAAAATTTGAAAAAAAAAACAAAACACAGATCAGGTTTCATTAAAGCTGCAATAGTGTGTTGTATGCATCAAATCATACTGCAAGGAACAGTGCCTATAAATATCAAATAGCCTCAAAAATCACTCAGCTGCAGAAGCTTGGAAACCAGACCATTGCAGTATGCTACTCTTTGCTCTTGATTCAAGAAATCTTTCTGTTTATCTAAGGCAGCTGCTGACCCATATTACTTTTTGCACTTTTCCAAATGGCTTTGCATAGGTCCAAGCTGCTTACAGAATAAAAATAAGTGGTATAAAGCATTATGCTATTCTGTGTCCTTATCACCAGAAAAGGTATGTAACAACGGTCAATGACATTTGCCTCTAGCATAAGTACTAGCTGAAATTATTCAAGTCCAGTATGAATTTTCAGCCTGACCACCTATGAAAACAGAAACTGTATCACCAGAGAATATATTGACTAAGAAACAATCTGAACAACAATATACAAAAAAATCAGAAATAAGCAGAAGTAATTTTAGTGGGAAACTAACAATCATAACTGGTATGAAAGGTAACATGATTTTTACTAGTGACTTCCTGATCCTTACTGCATGTTTCCTATACTTTAAGTGGTTTCTCATTGCCTGGAAAAAAATTTTCTACAACCATTCAAGCTGAATGAAATTTGGGGTAACAAGTGATAGTTGATGTTTCATGTATAGTACTTAATAACGTCTAACACAGTTTCTCCAAGTCTCTGGACTCTGTTTGGTCATATGTCAATAAAGAAGGTGCCTTAAATTCTTTGTCATAAAGTGAATCAGTCTGGCAGAGAAGAGTCTGAATTCACTTGTGGAAGAATATATTTCAAAATGTAGCTTCCTCAGATCTAATATTCTATTACACATTTATACTGGATGCATTAAAAGAAGTTTTTATGCTCCCATGACACGGTATTTTGAGATACACATGCTCTTAGGCTTTGCAAACCTAAGGCAGCAGGGATGAAGTCCCCCAAGAGGCTTCTTTCAGCTATCTGAAGAAGACCCCATCAACTTCTTCTGTATAAGATGGTCGATAGCAGATACCCACAAGAATGTTGCCTGTGTTGCTCTACCCACTAATCCTGATCCGTAAGCTCTCAGCTCATCATCTACCCACAGGCAGAACTCAGGTGCCCCTGCTGCTCTCTCACATCAGGACAGATCTCTCTCCTCATCATCCTGCCTGGCCCTTCATAAAGAGCTCGTATCTATCCATCAAAGCACCCCAGTCACCTGAGTTATCCCACCACATCTCCATGACCCCAATGAGATAATAGCCCTGTTTGTTCCTCATGTTGCATGCATTTTCGAACAGGAATTGTGCGCTGTATCTGAGGAAACTTGTGGTTGGCTTTGATACTGAGGAAAAAACTGTCTCCACCTTTACTCCCTCAGGATGCCATTTGGAAGAACATTGCTCAAGGTTTTGCAGAAATACACATATTTTGGAGGGAAGATGTAGGAAGACACATAGTGGCACACTTTGTGCTGTTTAATAGACCTTATTAATAATTAAATTAAAATTAAAATTTCATTTCCAGGAAAAACATCTTCTCTCCTTTTAGATCTTCTGAACAACAATTTGTGTCGGTTTCTGTAACAACTAGATGGCATAACATTTCATGGAACATATTTATTGAACACCATTTCTAATAAAATAAATTTAAAATAAAATATACCTTAACAGCAACATTGAAAGTCTCCTGACTTCATCTTGCATGCATATGCTGAGCTGCATAACATTAGATTCACTTACAATTCTGTTTTCACCTTACAAGTATGGTCGAGATATTTCCTCCCCTACCCTGCCCCAAATGACCACTTTTCCTTTAAATTTCAGCCAATGACGACAGTGTGTTTTGTATTGTCTTCTAGTATGACTTCTGAGATTTTAAGACTGGAAACTAGTCCAGTTAATTTTACTGCAGCCTGTATCATCAACTATATGAATAATTTCAGTCTCCTAATTTGCACCCAAACTGGGATTTTAACTAACATAGTTTGACAATGCAGCTATATAACTTACTTTAAAATCGTAACACATAACTCAAGTTAATAGACTTAGAATTACATTACCAACATTTTTCTTGGCCAGCCCTCTCAGCATCTTCACCCAAACAGAATTTATATAAAAGGAAATGGTCCAGATTAATTTCCCATAGAACATTAATAAAGCTAATGGAAATACACAGGGGGGAACTTGGCCCAACAACACAAATGTAACTGCAATTCAAATATTACTCCAACTTATGCTCCAGTATAAGCTAATCTGCAAAGACTTTTTTTCTTTGTACGTTATTGAAATCAACAATAAAACTATAGACAGAGTAATTTTTCTGTGTAGAATCTGAGATATCTGATATAAAAATAATTATGTAGCTAGCAATCTAAATAGCTTTAAAATCTGTAAAGTGATTTCCCTACAAAATAAAGAAAAAGAAAAACAAGAGTTTTTTTCATAACAAAGGTTCCTTTACCACTTCGATGACAGTGTAATGCATTCTGTGTCTCCTTAGAGATTTCTACACTGTAAGAGGATCATAACACACACAGCTTGTGTCTTTAAAACCATATGTGTAACTTAAAAAACAACAGTTCTTATCAGAATCATAAAATGGTTTGGGTTGGAAGGGATCTTTAATGTGATCTAGTCCAGCTACTCTGCCATGGACAGGGATCTCTCAGTAGATCAGGCTGCTGAAAGCCCCAGCCAACCTGAGCCTGAACACAGTTCATGACTTAGCTACATGAACAATTTATCACATACTAGTTTCTGAATGGTAAATTTTAGTATATGTAGTATCAGTCCATCATGAGAAACAAAGTAATTGGAGATTACCTCAATCTACAGTGAAAGATTAAGAGAAACATGAATTGCTTGCACTTGGCACTGCACACTAACAAATTTATATCGTGGCCCAGCTGCTATGCAGCAGCCTTTCATCCACAATAACTTAATTGTTTTTCTAATCTTTAAAAAACTTAGAACATTGGAAAATGTGTCTGTTTAGTCAGCTGACAAACTATAAAAAATCTTTTTTGTAATTTTTTACATTTTATGTTGCTTATTAGATATTGAGGGGAATCTCTCCTGTAACTTTATAGTGTTTCAGAAACAACAAAATAATGACTTTATCTAATGGTCAGCAAGAAAGGTGGAGTTATATTGCCATATTTAAAAGCTTTTATTAAAAATATGCTGCCAATACCATATTTTAGCGAGTTAGTGATTCCTTTAAAAATTGAATGTAGACTGTTCACAGTGTCGGTAAAACTAATTTTACGGTTTCCATTCCTACTAAGAAATATTTTAAAATAGATACTTTGAAAAGTTTCTGAGTATTTGCAAGATGAAATTAACTTTTAGAGTTAATATAGTTTCGTGAAGGTGCCCTTGGACATCCTGATCCACTTATACCTAAGACAGACCAACTATAAAAGTATGAGGGAACTCTGGAGGAATTTATTAGAAAACAATAAAGGAATGAAAAAGCCAGCAATGGTCCCTGTCATGGGATCAGTACTAACATACTTTGGGTGATTTTTAAGCTGCTTAAGCAACAAAGTGTCTATTTTAAAGAGGTTGGTTTGTTTGTTTGCTTGTTTGTTTCTAGAATCTGTTGTGTGAGATAGCATAATTATAAATTTAGAGCCATTTTAGCTGATTAGGAACAGCTAAAATCCTCATTTTGCTCATTTAGTAATAAATGGCAAGAGTCCTATGAGTAGCATAAGGCTCCAAGCTGGAAAACAAAATACCATCCACTCCTTTCCTCCATTTGCAAAATATTTTACATGTTGATAACAAAGGTATATGTAACACTCAGATAACTGCACTGCAAATTCAGAAACATCATAACACCATAGTTAGGGACTCAACTTTTGTTCTTTGCTTTGAATTCCCTGTTGTCCTTCAACATACGGGATATCCCTCTTTCTCCCTCCATTCCTTTCCCCTCCTTAAATTATATATGCAGTATAAATAAAAAATATAAATATAATAATACAATATATGCATTGCACATATATAGTAAAATAATAAAGCTCACTGAAGACAGTACAATCATTAACCATACTTACGAACGTGTAGAAAGTGCTGTTACTTAAAAAGTCCACAATCAACCCATTGGTAGTATTTTGTCCCCCGAAATAATAATAAGATGGCATGGATCAGTTAGTACCAGTGGACAAGTATTTTGTATAAAACAGATTGCATCTTCCATTTCTTAAATCACATCATTTTCTCAGTGAGTAATGCTTTTTATCAAATACACAATAGACTTTGTGCATAACATGGGTTAAATTCCCTGGTGATTTATTCAAACTTGTGGGGATAATTAGACACTGAATCAAATGACTTTGGGATATGATGGCTGCCCTTCAGTTTACATCATCAAAATCAAGGTTGTTGTCTTTTTAAAGGACATGCCTTAACACAATGTATCAAGTAATGAATTTTGGTGAAATGTCATCGTCCAGGATATGCAGAAAGTAATCAGGTTAGATCAGTAAAACTTTCTGAAACAATGACAGGTATCAATTATAGCTTTAAAATTTCTTGAAGTCTAGCATGCACAGAATAAATACAGACCATTTATTACAGCCTCACAGACTACTCACCAACACACAGACTGTATTTTCAGAATCATCAGTAATGGTAACTTTAGCCTTCTGCATCACGAAAGCTGTCTATGCCAATGGCAGCAGACAGATCAAGGAAAATGTCTTACTTATTTGCCAAATTAAATTGTATACATCTGTGCAAATATTTTTTAGCTATATTTGGAGTATGTATCAGCTTAGCTCCTTTGGAATTAGTTATTTAATGCTCAACACCTGGTCTTTCTTGTTAATTTATATTTCTTAAAATTTTTTTACCCTAATTTGCATAAGCCCACAAAGATGAAAGTACATATAGTTATTGATTTTTCCTCTGGGAATGCAAATTTTCCTAAAAAAATACTATTTTATTGTCTTTTTGTCTTTCCTCTTATTTAAATCTCCTGATTGTTCTGTTTGCTATTAAGATAGGTTTTCTGATATTAATGAAGATATAATCAGCTTGGATCCTCTACAGCGATTTTGCTTCACACATAAAAATGAACCAAGACAGGAAAGGGAGTAAGATATGCTATGAAAGGCAGCCCACAATAAAGGTGAAACAACAGCTCCCCTCAGGCTAGTATGTGGCAATGACAGAATGAGTCACCATTATTTAAATCATATTAATAGTTAATAGGCTTGTATGTTACAGGATACTCTCCCATCATTTCACCCCCAGCATCACTCTTTGGATTCTGAAATTTCTACTTTTGTCAACTGACATAGCAGACTAAGGCCAGTGATATTTTACCTAGAATCTGCTTGCTTTTTTGCTATATTTATGTTTGAAAACATAATACCTGTTTTTGCAGATGTTATACTTTACAGATTAGAAAAAAATTAAAGGAGGAACTTTCTGTGCAGCTTATACTCTGATCTATTGTAGCTGAGAACCACATCTCTTCCTGACAGTAATGGAAGTTGCAAGTTTTATTAGATACCCAACAGTCTGGTAAGTTTATCTTGGTTGCTAGGTTATTGTGAATACATGCATGTTAAAAACAAACAAAAGAAAAGCCCGTAGCATTTGATGCCCCACTGGAGTAAATTAGTACTGCTTCACCATTTGGAATTCCAATCTGAGGCTTTTTCTGTCCTTTAACATTAAATATATGTTCAAGAGAATGCATCTTCAAAACAATTTTTCATAGACAGCAATGCTGCTCATCAGCAGCTTGCAGTGCTCCATATGGCAAAAGATATTGCCAAGCTATTCTATCCCACCAGCAGCTGTGACGTATAGGAAGCAACACTTACTATAGGCTGTATGTAAGAGCATAACTGTGTGAAAGCAGCAGTCAAAGGGGTATAACGGCTGCAAGAGAATCAGGATACCTGGTGGAACTGTCACATTCAAAAGAGGTGGAGAGTTAATAGAGGAATACCAGTATTTTGCAAACTGCAGCTATATCAAGAGAAAAAAAGTTATCAGCAACAGCAAGCAATGCAGAAATGAAAAGCTTAGCCAGCTGCACCAGGTGAGCACATTATTGGTACAAGTGGTTACTTTGGTGAAAGAGAGAAAGAAATAAGTATAGAAAGGGAAGACCATTGTCAGATTAATTTTTAAAGAAGTTTTGTGGAATCAAGAAAAGGTCCTATTTACCAAACAGCATTTTTTTCCTTTTTTTTTTTTCCTCTATAGAGAAGGCAGAATCTAAAAACATATTTTTTATTAGAATCATGACAGAAGTTTTCTCATCTGCTTTTAACACGTGTGTGGAATACTAGCTTCACATGTTCCCAGTATTCATCACTGTCTGATGAAGAGGCACACAGACAATTTCCATTGCAATTACTAGTGGAGGCATATCCTTTACACAAATAAAAGTCACCTAATCTAAAAGCAGTAACACCAAGGAAAACCTCTGCATATCCCATTACAAAGTACAGTCAGTTCTAAGTTGTTAATGATGCAAGACAGATTAAGCTGAAGGATCTTGATCCACAGCCAGCATCTAGTTAATGTCAGGAATTATCATTACTCTGTAGTTTTCATTTATCCACAAACTGCAACTATGACATCTCTCCTGAGATGTGAAGATGACCTTTGTCTGACTGAAAAATACTGAAATCATCATCTGGTGGAGTCAAGGTAAAGATGAAATTTCACAGAGTAATTTTACTGTCTTTGACCAGAGTACTCGGTCAAAGCTCAGGGCACTGTGTATTGATTTGGTTAGGAGGAACGTGGTGATGGAGTCAGATGTCTTTGATGTAATCTGTTTACTTACAAAGAGTGAGGAAGCTTCTGAACTGCTGCGGAAAGCAAACAACAGTTTCCTTGATCATTCCTCCAAAAATCTTTCAAGCTGGCATTCAGAGCAAGTTTTCTTTCTTACATGTTAGACAAACATTTATCAGATGGAAAAAGATAAACAACTCAAGATCATTTCTGGCTCTAATTTCTGTGATTTTTATTACTTGGAGCCATTCTCCTGTGCTCCAGTACCTTAGTAACTATGTATTGTATTTCTTATCTTAGACACTTGTTTTTCCCAGGAGTACATTTCTATCTTCACAGTTTCATATGAATGAGTGAATATGACTTCACCAGCTCATGAGTGTCCAGTTGAACACAGAAGGTGGAAGCTGGTAGTGTTTAATCTAAATAGTTTAGCAAGTAAGCTTGAATAATTTCTTGTAACTAGAATAAATGAAGGATGCTGGTTATATCTCCTGGTTTCTGAAAGACTACGCTGAACTCCTAACATCTGTTACTAGTACTAGCACACAGAAAATGACTATGTTTAAATGCTAAGGCAACATATACATAAATCAGTATCAGTTTTCAGTTCTGATATTGAATCAAAAAGTTAGAGCATAGTAATTAGTTTGGGATCATAGGTGTCACTCACCTCCATTTGTTATTATCTAGCATCTGGTAAGCACTCATGCTCTCTGCTATAAGTGTAGGTGAATGCCAGCAGAGGCTCTAAGATAGACCTTTTTGATTTGTGGATGGCAAGATGGTGTGACTGTGGAACTAGTGTTATATATCTCTGTATTCTTGGCACCACCTCAATGTGGAACAGTGTTCCACATGGAAGATTAGCCTTCGTTAGGCAGTGAAGCTGCAAAATTAAATCAGACAATCCAGAAGCTGACATACGGGCAGTGCATTTGAGTAGCAAAAGACAAGTAAAGGGAAGGCAGGTTGGATGAAATTTAGATTTTTATTTTAATCTGTATTGTTACGTTTCAGTAATCTTATATATTTTGAGCCCATTTTACTGATGTGAATAAAGAAGTTTGTACCGAGCTGCTTGAGAGCCATGGGTGTTTAACATCCATTCCTTGCGACACAATGTATTTGAAAAAAACATGAAAATACCTGAATCAGATCACATGTTTTAAGTCCACTGCATATGTTACATCCTACAGCTGTGAGACAAACTGAGAAGAAAATGAAGACAGCTGGTATTAAGGCAAAATGGAAAAAAAATAACATATCTGGAAATTCTGTATACTTAAAACCTCCTACTTCTTTTGTGGTCACGAGGATATATGCAACACTATCTGACAAATGTATAGACATACTATGTTATTTGAAAGGACAGAATATCTGGAACAGCAATTTATTTTCGGGGTGCAGTCACAAGTGGTTTGCAAATACACCACTTATTCATGAGGCAGAAATTCAACAAAAGAGTTTTTTTAAACAACGTTATAGTATAATAGCTTCTTTGTCAATCATACTAATTCAGCTTCTGTACAGTATTTTCTTTTTACATTAACAATGTGTTAAGATAGAAAGAAATACAAATGGTAGACTCAGTCAAATGGCACTATATGAAAATATTTTGTGTTCTCTTCAGAAAAGAATGCACTCCGTGCCACAATGAAATATATATTTTTTAAAAAATCAAGATATAAATAAATCAACAAGCCACTTTTAATCTTTGTCCTGTGGTTCCAGAAAAATTTGCACTGTGTAAGGCAAGCCATGTCAGTAGCTACAGTAAAAGTCTTCGATTTAATTCTACCTCTTAAATTTGAGCAAGCATCAGCAATGTGAGGACAAGAAAGCTATAATAAGCTGGAAAGCTGATTCTTGAAGAATAATTATTTTAGAAGCGCATTTCTTTCAAGCTCCTGGCACTACGGTGTAAGAAATCAAATGGGTTGGGGGCCTGTATGTGACAGCAGACAGCCAAACATCCAGCGGTACCGCCGGCAGCCGGGCTGTGCCGGCCGCCCCAGCGCAGCCAACGCTCCCGCCGCCGCGCCCGTCGGCGGTGCTGCAGCTCCCCCTGCAGCCCCCGGCTGGCGGCGGGGCCGGTGCCGCTCGGGGTTTCTTCGGGGAAAAGTAGCCGGGTTGTTCGTTCTCCCGCACCCCCAGCCTCCAGCGGAGTCCAAAGCCGTTTGAAAAAGATAAAGTTAAACTGCTCAGATAATTTTAATTGCTGTTTTTATTATTAAAAAAAAAAAGGAGCTGGATTTCTTAAATGTATGCTTCTGAGCCGTGAACTTGTCTCCCTGATCGTCGTGCATGGATTTTCGTGATAGCCGATTAGCTCCTGTGGATGGTCCAATTATAAGCTTTAGAAAGTCATCCAAAGCAGCAAATTAATGCTTTGAGGGGCACTGAGGAAAATAAAAGCTTTTCATCTCTTAGGAGTTGTGAATGAACAAACTGCTGCCAACTTTGCAGGCAGGATGTTAACAAAAATATTTTTTTAAATATGCCAGCCCTTTTTCAGAACTCATCAAATCTGTAAATACATTAAATATATATCAGATGCTTAGAGGGAGAGTAAAATGTTTGATTGCTGTCCCTGGCATAACTCTCAGGAAACAACTTCTTAGAAATTTCAAACATTAAATTGGCACACACTGTTTATTCAGTTTGTGTAAACCATCCTGTTTCTGCAATAAAATGATTTGCTCTAGTTCTTATTTTAAATCTAAAATGATACTTCAGCTGCTTTGCTTTAAATCTAAGATACCACTTTTGAAAATTCAAAGGAATATGTCATGTCTTGAAAAGTAGTGTCCAGAGACTCAAAAAATATTTTTGTCTTAAGATAAAAGATACAAAGTCTTTTTTCATCTCCACCTGGCATTTGGATGTATACTTCCTTGTTTTTTCATATGATCTCCTTCCTTGCTCGCGCTCTGGCCCCGCGTTAGGTCAACTAGCTCAAACCAGCCTTGTTGGGTTTTCTCTGAAATGAAACACTTTGCTGATGACTACCTCAATTTCTTTCATTTATATGAGCCATCTTGTTAGGAACAATGTATTATGAACCATCGTATTGCCAGCTATAATATTATTACTGCATTGAATGAGAAGTGAAGTGTAACCAAAGCAGCATCCAGGCTGGATGGGACCCCAGGAGGTCTCTAGTCCAATCTCCTGCTCACAGCATGGCCAGCTCTGAGGTCAGACTAGATTGCTCAGGGCAATCTCAAAATCTGCTTGGGCAGCTTGTTCCACAGCTTGTCTGTCCTCATGGAGGACAAGGTTTTCCTTGCATCTGACCTGAATATCTCATTTCCATTTGTGCCAGTTGTCTCTTGGCCTTCTACTCTGCACTGCTGTGAAGAGCCTCTGTCTTCCTGATGACCACCTGTAGATGCTGAAGGGCTGCTGTTAGGTTCCCCCCAAACTCTCTCCCAGGCTGAACAAGTCCAGCTCCCTCAGCCACTGTTGGTAGGTCAACTGCTACAGCCCCTGGCCAGCTTGGGGTCCTTCCGCTGAATTGTCTTCAGTGAACATTAACCCTGTATCGGAGGCCACAAGATGGGAGGCAGTATTTCCAGATTCCCTGACAGTTCAGGTACATATGGCCATGGCCTCTCAACTGATACCTCCACTCCCATATGCTTTTGTATCTGTTATTTTCTTAAAGAAGCAGCCCCTCATGTCTTATGAAATCAGAATGTTATAACATTCACACAACAACTTTCCTACACTGGAGTTTTGTATCAAGAATTCATGTTGCATAATAATATATCACAACATAAATTCAGACAATATTCTGTGATTCCTCAAGGTATTTCCAAGAAGATTTTACTTGTCTTACTAAAAAGAATTATTATAGTTCTACCGTAAAAATCAGCATCCTTCTTTAAATTTCACTCTTTGGAAACTTCTTGGACTACTGCACTTCGTATAAATTTGGATGTAGGCCACCCAAAGTTAACTCCATCTCTTAAAAAAAATGCTGTCTCACAAAATCCAGGGAATTCTGTAAGATACTAGTGTATTTAATTCCAAGTAGCTACAAAAAGTGCTGAAAGATGGGAATATAGCAGATATTTTATCTAGTCTTCTCTGATGCTAAAAGCATCCCCTACTTAACTTGCACTGAAATGAGGTAAATTCAACACCACAGCACAGCATAGCATCAGATTATTGCATTCCAAACACCTCTCAGTCACACCTCAAATTTGGCCAGGGAGCAGCAGGAGTGGGGCTGCTCCCCAGAGCAGGACAAGCCAGCCGCGAGCTCAGGCAGGGGCAGTGCTCCTCCCGACTGGGGCACAGCCCCATGGTGTGGGGACTGGGACGAGCAGGATGCTGACTGCAAGGTCCACTGACAATCCCAGACTGTCCGAGGCAGAAGAGTCAGGTCTAGGGTCCTTCCAGGGACTCCAGTCCAGGACCAGCAGAAGACAGGACTAGAACAAGGTCTGAGGATGGGACCAGGGCAGAGGCAGGGCTGGAGACTGAGCAAGGGGCAGGAATGCCTGTGGCAGAGCTCAGGCAGGGTGCCCAGGGGTGGGGATGGGGATCCCAGACAGGGCTGATCAAGTTAAAACCTTTTCCTGTTCGGAAAAATTAGACAGAAAGCGTGATCAGGGGAATATGATGCAGTTGAAGAAAAAAAGGTTTAATATGTGCTGACTTGCATTTTTTTTCAGAAGCAATTAAAAGATTTTTAGTTTTTGTTCTTATATATAGGAATAAGAGTCAATTAAAACATTTAAAAATATATTGAAAAGGTACAAATACCTTTACTAGGGCAACTATGATGTGTAATGTCAGGAACCTGGAAAACTTAAATAAAAACTTCTCTTTCTCTAGGCTGCTGGAAAAATTCCCAGTGTTCATTAAAGATTGATGTTTCAAATAAGTTCTTCAACACTCTCCAGAGTCATACTCAAGGATGTATCAAAAACCACATACCTGTCAAGTCACTGAGATACTGAGAGTGATGCAAGCTCTGGGACTCCTTTACATAGACCTGTGGCCATTGTCATCACCACTGATCAACCTGACAGCTATCAGTTTGTGCAATAGACAACCAGGATTCACCAGTATAATTCCTTCTTTACTGCCCATTTTTCATCTCTGCATCTTTCTGTTGAGTTAACCATTTTCATATAGAGACCTCTACTCTCCCAAAGGATATGTACTTCTTCCTAATAGTACAAAAGAAAGTCGGGATTTTGACAGGACTGTAAATATCTTAGTCATAAAGTCAAATCTGATTCTTCCAGCTAATGCATCCAGAGATACAGGGATGTCTGCAGTAAGTGCACTGAATCACGGAGAACAGTGGCTGGGGAGAGGCACATCCTTACTGCCAGCCCCGTCTTTGTACAACCAGCTGCAAAGGGTCACTGACAAACTCGTTCCCACAGTGCTGGTGCCTTCCCTTTGTTTAGCTGCCGGCTACAGTCAAGACATCCGTTTATCCTGTCCGTGCTCAGTCAGGGTCTGATCTAACTCACGCTGCTTGTATTTCAGTGACCTCATATCCTTGTAAGTGGTACATTGGTTGAAACCTCTCCATAAAACTGACATACTGCTCTTTCCACTCTCCACCTTTTATTCCTTAGTTAGCCATTTGATTATTTTTAATTATTTAGCTGGTTGCAAGTTATCTGGTCATATGTTTGAAAATGTACAAATATGTTTGCCTTGTTGCAGTGATGTATGCACCCTGTGTGTTTAGGTTTGAATCCTCATTCTGGAATGGACAGGTTCCTGACAATATCCCTCTCTGCTGTGACCCGAGGTATTTCTCTTCTGCTATCCACTCTCATTTTATCTCATGCTATGCTGATTTTGCATAGATTTTCTGTCAAGAAAGAAGGAAAAGGTAGGATTTTGTGTTTTATCCAGCTCTGTTCTTTATCGCTCTTTGCAACTTTTTTTTTTTTTTTCCCCTAGCAACTCCTTCTTTCAAAATCCACATTCTATCCAAGTGTGGGAATGAAAGCCACCAGTACAGAACTGGTAGGTAAGCAGTTCTGCCTATGAGCCTTTCAGGGTTAGTGTGCTCTTTTAGCCATGCCAGCAGGTGTGTATCTTCATTTCCAGACATAAATATTTTAAAAACCTGACTCCAGATGCCATGGTGGCAGGAAAGGGAAGCTAGTCAAATTGCTCTGTCAACTTGTAGCCTTCTACACCTGTGCCCGACTGACGAAAACAAGGTAAGTACTCCTGAGAGAACAACTGAGCAATTAAATTGTGCCTTTTGGGAATATTTCCAGTGAATCTATTATGATGTCCTGTCTCCTCACCTTTTCCACCAGCTGATCTGCTACCATGGCATTACTCTATCCACAGGTCTGCAATCAAACCTGGAAGAGGCTACTACCAACTTGAAAAATTCCATAAAGTTTAAGTTTTTTCCATAGCCATTGTCCCTAAAATGTCAGAATTTATGTACAGTTAAATCATACTGATTTGACACACCATCCACACAGAAGAAAGAATAAATGAAACATTTCAGATTCAATTATGTGATGACTATCAAAATATACTGAATTTTAAGAGCTGACCAGTGTGTCTAGTTACTCAGCTTTCCAAAAGTGAGTTAATTTTACTGTTACCAGAAGAATGATTGCATTTGCTGAATTTTATGGCCTAAGGCTCAAAATCTCTACCAGCTCTTATTATAGTTTATTCTAAATCTAGCCAATATGTATTATATTTTTGTACAGAATTTTCCACATAATGACCTCAGCTGCTTGTAGAAACAGACTTTCAATGAGGTGCAGCATCATAGTTACGAATTTTCTGGGTAATATATGTTTAATAAATATGCAAATAGTTCTCACTTCTCCAATGGAAAATTACATTTAAAAATAACAAAGATTGGTTTTAAGATTCTGTTTTCTACAAAAAAATTTAAAAGTGCTTGTATTACGTACATATGCACATACACAAAATAAAGATGTTATACAATTTTCATACTAATTGAATTTCTGTATCGCTAGCACAAATTATTTACCTTCAGAAATTCACACATGCAGATCTTCATAAAGATGTATGTATTCATCAGAAAAAATATGTGTGTATATATAGATATAAAAATATATATACATATACACACAATTTGCACAGTAGCCTAGTTAAGCTTCTAAGGAAAAAGGGATTAAAGTTTTGCCTATTACACTTTACATTAAGACACTCAATTTATCTCAGTACATTTATTTTCATTTCAGACCTTAGTTAAGGATCTTAAAGAGGACAGGAGGTTCAAATGAAGGGCAAGACATTACCTTTACCATTGCACTGAATGTGCTAAATGCAAAGGCTCTGGCTCTCCATAATTCAGTAACAGTCTCCCCCAAATTCTCCTCATATCCTCTTTAAATATCGTTACATTTCTGATTACAACATCTGTATAACCTGAAGTGGAAAGAAATGTCCATGTTTAGGCACTGGCCTGAGATTTGGGGGTCAGGAATCAGACGTTGCTTTGCCAAAGTAACCTTAGGTGAATCATTTTGTGTCTTACAAATAATGACATTAATAATATTCTTTAAGGTGGTATATGTTAAGCATTCAGAGGTCTTCAGTTATAAGAGTAATTTATGCAACTTACAAAAAAATATTTCATTATCACTCACTACTCGGTTGTAGTTAAAGCCATGGGTCAGCAGGTCTGCATAGAAACACATGCAGCAGAAAAATGGGTTGCGTATTTTATATTATGGAAAATCCAAGACATGCTTAGTAGAAATTAGTTGACCCATGTGAATGAAAAATGAAGTAATAGAGGAAATCTAACTATAATAAAATATAGTGTCATCAATCTATTGATTCTTCACTGGAAGGGTTATCGAGCATCAGAACGGGTTGCCCAGGGAAGTGGTTGAGTCACCATCCCTGGAAGTTTTTAAAAGACAAGTAGACATCGTATTTAGGGACATGGTTTAGTGTTGGACTTGGCAGTGCTAGGTTAACAGCTGGACTCTATGATCTTACAGGTCTTTTCCAACCTAAAAGATTCTATGACTCCACAATTTTAAGATTGTACAATGTATACCAGCAATTCACATTTCAGGAGAAAATACCTTGTTATCTTTTTCAATCATTGATAGAATTTTGCTCTGAGGAATGACTCATTTTTCTTAAAAGACTATTTACTTTGAAATACATCTTAAAAGTTTTTGGCTTTTAGTTCCTCAGAATGCTACTTTTCAGATGAGTATAGCAAGCCGAAAATTAGCTCTGGAAAAAAAAAATCTTACCTTATGTGCAAGGGAATTATACTTGTGAGAAGTGCACAAGAGCAAGATACAGAGCACTTGAGAAAGATGAGGAAAAGACATTATGGCCTAGAGTATCTTTCCTGTACATCTAAAACATACTAAACATACTGGAGGATTTGCTGTTTTTCTTCAGTAGGCAGTTGTTGTTCACTAGCATCACTTCTCTGCCTTATTACATCCTTCAGAATATCTATTTTATTTTAAATGAGACATCCATAGATTGTTCCAAGTTCTGCTCAATACTATAGTATTTTCAAAATCAATTCAAGGAAAAAAACCCCTTTGAAATAAGGATTTTTTGTTGAAATTCTGCAGTAAAAATTAAGAAGTAGGCACCAGTATTTTTTCATTTGAACTGTGTTTTGTTTATACAATAATCAGTTCCAAAGGTCGAGTAGCTACCTGAACATTATCACAAAAAGTTACTATTTCACAATACATTTTAAGCATTCTTGTTTTCTCTGATCAAAGTAAGTCCATAGCTATTAAACATTTAGGGGCAAGATAGAACCAAAGGGAAAAGTTAAGTATCTGATAGATGGTGGAGAAGAGGAAGAGTCTCTTAGCATGACCAGAACAGAAAGAGACTTACCTAAATATTAAATCCTTTATGTACTGACAGTCTAAGAAGCCATCTGTTCATTTATTTCTGGAGGATTTTCCAGGAGAACCCTTAGGTTAGTTCATTAGTAGCTTAACACCAGTTTATGTTGTCTGAAATCCCTATTTTATGTTCTTTTTGTATTTTTCTTTTTGTTTGCTTTTTAGTTTTTTTAACTCACGGTCAAACTAAAGTCAACCCCGTCCAAGACAGAATGACAGTAAATATCCTATATTATTTATCTATCAGATATTGATATTCCAGTATTAGCTCACTTGCTGTAACTATATAAGCAAAATGTCTTTTGTAACTTTCTGTCACTCAAAGACTATAACGTTAAGATTTGGCATGAGAGAAGAGACACCATCCATTTTATTAGTCTTCCATTCGACAAGAGTTATTTTACTGCATTGAGCTGGACCAAATAAAAAAAAGATGTGTCTCAGCTGTTGTACAGCTTTTGTCCCTTTGGCTATCTAGCACTGGAAAAGAGGCAGATCCCTCACCTTCCTCTGCAGAAAAACTACCATCTTACTCATTGCATCAAACAATTTTTTAGGAATATTGATCTACATACTGCATTCCTACTAGTAACTTTATATTTTTTCTATAACCTGAAGTTAGAACCCAGCATTTCAGATCAGCCTGAGCTACTGCTAACTAATAAACAGTTGTGTAACATGCGGTGAATATGTCAAGACCACCACCAGCTGACTCAGAAGAGATCTGATTATTTCTTTTGCCTTTCATGCCAAAAGAATTCCAAAAATTTTACTGACATATCATTGTTCACTATGGGAAGATTATGTGACTACATGCAATTCAGATAGTGTAAAGATATCTTTACATAGACGTTCTGTTAAAACTACAATACTCTTTAAACTTTAACTTGAATAACTAAAATATATATACTTTTTTGCAATATTGTGCTAGTATACCTCACCCACTAAAGTGTGTGTGTGTGTGAGAGAGAGAGAGAGATGTCCTGTTGCCCATTTAACCCACAGAAAGTTGATTCTGTTGCAGGAGAGCCTAATCTGACTTCATCAGTTTTAAGGCAGAAATAGCTTTCCAAGTGTACTAAATAGTGACAGATATGCTGATGCAACAGTATAACTGATAACAAAGCACAAAGTGAATACAAGGTTGATAAAGTGTGAAATGTTTTTTATTATCTGCCTCTGATATTCTCCTGCAGTCTGAGTTTAAAGCCTATGGTGTATGGGCATTTCAACAGTAAGCAATACAGTGGCTGAAAGGAATATATGTCTTATTCCTTATTCCATGCTCTATAGCTTTTGGGTGCTTCATATCTTTAGCTGCTATTACTAATAGTTTCTGTTCCACCTCACACTTCTCTCTTACTGCATCTCTGCTTCAGAGGTCCTTTTTCCTACTCTGACCACACGCACCTGACAGTTACCCACAATAAAGAAGTTCTACTGAATAGTATCCCAATTCAAAGAGTCTTCCTCGTCACACACCTTGAAGTGTCGCCAGCAGGCCCATTTCATACACTTCCCTGTGTTCTCCCTAACTGAATATAAGCATTACACACTGGGACACAAGGAAGTCTGTTACATAAGTGCGACAAACTGTGCTTTAGGAGGTAAATTAGGCACATAGAGAATGGAGGGGCTTTTATTTTTATAATCTAGTAGCAACAAAATAAAGTTATTTGTAGAGAAGCAGAATCTTTCCCACAGTGGCTGATGTGATCCATCATTGTTATGGCATGTTTAAAGCAATCTCTTCTGGCAGCGTTTCCTGATTTTACAAGCCTGTGTGGGCAGGTTTCCTACTGCAGCAATTATATTGTCTAATGAAGTTCTTAATCCTGTGAACTGTACCTATCGAATTGCTGTGCTACATGTCATCACCAAAGACAGACGTAGAATTTGTGGTTTTAATTCCTATCCATTCTGAAACTGAACATGAGGATTTAAAGTGTTTATTTCTTTCTTGATTTTTTATTTTTTCCTAATGAATTGTATTGCCTTGAGCATGAATAAGAGCTATAAAAAGTGCTTTCAAAGCCAAATTCATGAAGCTAATAATTTTATCTTTTATTTTAAATAAGTTCACTTACGACCTTTTCTCAAAGCTATATTTTTTTCACAAAAATGTCATTACATCTGCTTTTTACTATCACCTAAATTTTTATCTTGTAATTGGTACTATATTTTTGGAAAAAAAAAAAATCAAACCAACCACATTCAAACCAAACCTCACTAAAACCAAAAGTAGCAAATCAAGAAGGAAAGTGACATAACTTTGAATAAAAAGATCATAGAAAATATTGTGAGAAATGCAGAGTTCAGAATGACATGCTTAACCATACAATGTAAGTGGCAAAGGCAGACTTGGGGAAACCATCATGGAAGCACGCCAAAAATCAATTTATGCTCCAAACAGGCTTTATTCTAACCAGAACTGTTTAGCAGAGAACCAGCTAGAAATGGGGTTTAACCGGAATTATTCAGCACTTTGACAACCTAATAAAACACTGATTTGGATACTGGTTAGGAGTTTAGACTACATAGTAGATTCAGACTCAAGGGATCTTGAAACTTTAGAATGATGATTCAAACTGTGCATCCATCCACTCACAAAAAGTGCAGACTCCCAAGGGTACCCAGAAGATATAATCACTCACCAATCATTACAATAATTTCCTTAGATAATATTCTGGATCAAATGAGGATAGTCTCCAACTGCCAACCCAGAAAGGGTTCAAGGAAGACCAACTCAACATGAATCTCCAGCAGGCTCCATTTATACCCTAGCTGAATTTAAGCTGGGTTCTTTTAAGTTGGTGGTTTAGAAATGTCTCCCAGCCAAGGTGTTTCATTTGTCAAGAGCCCTGTCTGTCAACCAAGGGGCGTGTGTATGAGCGTAGCGATCCATTGGCTGGTGCTTTTGGAGGGGTGGCGGGGGAAGAGAAATAACATCTGCCACACTTTTAATTGGGTAAACATCAGAATTGAGCTCTTGTGACTGGGGCATGTGACATGAGCGACACCAGTTTGTGCTGGATAAGGGCAGGGTTAAGCACATCTAGCATCTTCCAATACTGCCAGATATCTCCCCCCTCACAAAACTTTTTTGTTTTCTGATGATATACAATATGAAGATAGTATTTGCTGTTGTAGTAACTATTGCTCATTTAAGAGTCTGCTCTGCAAGTACTGGAATAGTTAAAATAGTTTTATTACAAGGTAACGTGCAAGGAATTCTTCTTGACTGTAACCCCATTCTGGTCCATCAGCCTGAGTACCTACAGTTATTTTCACATGTTTTAGTCATGAGACTAAAATAACAGCATGAAGTGGAGACATTTTCAGCAGCCTGTCAGGATTTGTGTGCAGATATTATACAGGATTCCCTGGTCTGGGTCTCAGAGGAGATACTGGTTTAAAAAACTGCAAGACACGAGATAATGGCGAAGTGCAGAAAGAAGTGAAGGAACGAGATGAAACTGAGAGTGGAAACAAACACAATTTTGTTAATTTGGCTTTGGAAGATTTTTAGTTTCAATTTATCCAATTAATACGTGAGTTGGGGTATAAAAACTTCTATTGCATTGAAAATATTTGGTTTTGGGAAAAAAGGAAAGACTGTGTGTGCTAGCAGAGGATTCTAAACCTAAGAGAAATAGATAACAAATTGGTGACAGCAGGTTACAAATTGGTGACAGCAGGTATCCTATCCTAACAGTGCAAATTTAACAAATCACATTTTATGTTCACTTTTCTGAAGTAAGTGCTACCACCATAAAAGGAGTAAGTGAACCTTGCTTTTGTCCCACAGATTTTAAATTGTGCTGTGGAACTTAGAAATAAACTACTCCCAGTGTGTACTTTTTTCTGGTCAGTGGCACTCAAAACATGTTTCATCTTGTCTCTTACAACTGTAGCATGAATACCAGAGTGTAAGTTTACAAGCTATTAGACCTATTAAAATTATTGATAATATGAGGACAAACTTCTTTACTTTGAGGGTGACAGAGCACCAGAGCAGCCTCCCCAGAGAGGTTGTTGAGCCTTGTCTTGAGACATTCAAGACCCGCCTGAACATGATCCTGTGTGGTCTGCTCTAGGTGAACCTGCTTTAGCAGCGGGGTTGGACTAGGTGATCTCCTGAGGTCCCTTTCAACCCAAACCATTTGCATCAGTAAGTTCTCATCAATGCACTGGAGGAACCTCCCGGACTGTGGATGGCTGGCTGAGTAGTCCTTCCAGCAAACATCAGGGTAGTTAAAATCCCCCATGACAACCAGGGCCTGTAATTGTGAGGCTGCTCTCAGCTGCCCGCAGAAGGCCGCATCAACTTCCTCACCCTGATCTGGTGGCCTGTAATAGACACCCACAACTGTATGACCCCTGCCAGCCCCCCTTAATTCTCACCCACAGACTCTCAACTCTTTCCTCATTTGCGCCTGGACAGGGGCTACATTTTTTCACAAAAATGTCATTACATCTGCTTTTTACTATCACCTAAGTTTTTATTTTGTAATTGGTACTATATTTACCACTATATTTACTAGGAAGCAAGCTTTAAAACAGGTTGGATTTGAAAAATCATTTAAATTAAGAATACAAGCATTACTTGCTGCATATCTTAATTTATTATTTTTATAAGGGTTGGTTTAATGCTTGTGAAGATAAATAGGCTAGAAAAAAATTGAAAATAAAATCTTATTGACAAACCATATATAGCTCCAGTTCCCTTAAAATTACTAATTAGGCTGCAGAGCTAGAAACAAAGAACTTTAGTAAGGTGATATGTAATTTTGCCTTGTTTACGTACGAAGATTTTTTGTTTTATCTGCAAAAATTAAGTAATGATACTGCACTTTGTACTGTGATTGATTTTTATACACCTAATGAGTTATACTCCTGATTGTATAATGACTGGTTTAATCTTATTGATGAAACATTCCCTGTTTCTACTTTTTATATATATTACACGAATAAAACTTTCAATAAGGTTTTTTTTTAGTATACGATATAGTAAAATACCAGATGCTAGATCATGTCTAGTCTCTAGAAATAGAAAAATGCATTCAAAATAAACAAACAAACAAGCCAATGTAGGATTAATCTCTGGATTTAAAAAATCTGTCTGATGAGCCACTTACAAAACTCTGCTTCTGCAACGGATCATTGGGTCAACATAACACGAGTTGTTACTGCTATTCCAGATTACTGGAAGCTTTTGTTTGAGGCATGTTTTCTCTCATCTGTTTCTTAGGGTAAGATGCAGAATGTTCCTCAGATCGGGTTTCAGTGAGGGTTATTCCACCAAGCACAACGTGAGGCCAGCACACTGATGGAGTCTGGTTCAGTGGAGTATCTTGCTGTTAGAACAGCGCTCACACTGGTGTTTGTTTGTGAGCAGCAATGCAGACCTGCCTGTAAAATGCCAATTATCTGGGGAAAAGTCCATTTCTTTCCCTCCTCCACTTGTGCACTTACACTGAGCACAGCAAGGTCTTGATATAATTTGGGACCACAGTGAAGTAGAACTGACAAATATTTGCAGTTGAGCTGATGCATTTACCTAAGTATTTCTGTTTCAGATTTGTCTTCACATTGGTCTCAAAGAAGATAAAGAGAAGTGAAATTATATGGAAATTTTTCCCCAATTACATCATCACTGTCAGATCCATCAAACTTTTGCAGATTTCAAGACTTACGAAAGGATCTTCTATTGCAGGAAGAAGCTATGAAGTTAACTGTTCTTTGTAAGGGTTTCTGAGATTCTTTATTCTTTATGCCGTTTTCAAGAGAATTACAAGTTGGCTTAGTTGTAGCTGTTTGTTGTGATGTATTTAAGCAGTTAACCACTACTAGCCTTGGAAATGTAAAAAGGCTTAAATCTTAGGAGCAAATACAATGGAGAATTGCATTATTATTCTGTGACTGGTCTGTTCTCAGTTCCCATAATAATTAAAACTTTGAGTCATCTGCCTTTCAAACAGTATACATGGTAGTTCTTAAATTATGATGTAGGGTTTTTTTCTTTACTGGTTTTCAAGGTATTTGGAAAATGGATTCCAGAGGGAAAAGTACTCATCTTTGCACATATTGTACGCCTAATATTCACTATATTCGGCACCTATCTACTTGGCAGGCCAAACAAATCTTATTCCCCAATTCACATGTGGAAAGCTATGTAAGTGCTTTGTAATATTTTTGAAAGCATCATTAATCTATATCTGTACTCCTACTGTCATATGAATCATGCTAAAAATGGACCTATTCTGTAATTTCATGCTAATGTATGCTAATGCAAATAAGACTAGTTGTAAGAGATGTCAAAAGTTCTAGTAAAAACATTCCATATAGCATTGAATTTAGTGTCCCCTTTGACATTCCCAAGAGTTGTTCTGAAAGGCACAATATGACTGGATTTTGTATTCTCACTATGTGTTAGCATCTTGGAAGTTTATGTTAAAAAATGAACTTTCAAAGCATTTCTAAGAATTTGTGCTGAAAGAAAACTGTCATAGACATAGTATAGCCAAGACTTCTGTGCCTGGTTTCGTATATGTTTATGAACACAGCTTGAGCCTCTTCCAGATAAGACTTCTGAATCAATCACCTGGAGACAGAAGGATTTGAGTCCTCAGCTGCATGATCACCCATAGAGCAATTATTTCTCAAAGCACCATAGCTAGATTTGCAGAAGTAAGTTTGACTTTGTTCTGACAGTTAAAATGATTGTAAAGGGTACATGAAGTAACTAGCAGGGAAACAGAAACTGCAAGAAGGTGTCAATATGTGAGCTTTCTGAGTTTATGGATCCAATAACTGCATTTCTGAAAGGTTCCTGTATGTAAACTGTATAATAAGATAGAGGTGATTTCTGGAGTATCAGAATCTCTAGAAGACGTAACAGAAATAAAGATGGCATTTTTTTTAGTTTGTATTATTCTCATATGTTCCTAAAGTAATAAATATTTTGAAGAAGATGAACAGATTATCCTGTTTACTTTTTTTCCCCTAATGAATATAGTTAACAAAATTGACAAGATACCAATTATAACTGATTAAAATAAGTAATCTTTTACACACAAAACCACATTTTGGATGCTGTTGCTACAAGGGAACAGGAGGATGAAATGCTCAGTACAATTCTCAAAGAGAAAGCACTTCTGTACGGGTAATGGAGAGGACTGTGGAAAGGTCCCAGGAGTTCAGAGTGAAAGTTGAGACTGTGAGGGGATTAGGACACAATTATAATACAGTGAATCAGTGGCCCTATCTATCTTCTTAAACTGAATGGGAGTGAAGGGGCAAGCAAAATTGATGGTGCTTTTGCCACTGTTGGCCTTGGTAATAAAAGCACATCCACACATTAGTAAACTGGTATTAAACTAATGACTTTCCTCTCTGAGCCAGAATCTATTTCAGGCCTCTAGCTCAAGAGTTCAAGTAGGAAGACTGATGAAGTCATACGATACATAGCACAAATTCTGAGCAAAATGGGTGGCAGTTGCCAGACATTTAGTCTTGCCTCTCAGCTGAAGGGAAAAAAATGACTAACCAACCAAACACAACCACTTACTTTCCAGTTGCCTTTGAAGTCATATGACCATCAGGTAATCTCTCATTTATTCCTGACTGTTTCAGTATGTCTCTTTCCTCACCACTCCTCCCCATCACTTGTTTTCTCTAAAGA
The DNA here is from genome assembly GCF_036013445.1 of Caloenas nicobarica. NCBI lineage: Eukaryota > Metazoa > Chordata > Aves > Columbiformes > Columbidae > Caloenas > Caloenas nicobarica. The sequence continues at coordinate 56,333,319 of NC_088248.1, read as the reverse complement.
AAGACCCTCACTACACAGCTTCTGCAAAGGAACCAATACAACATCTAGATCAGAGGTACCTCCCAAGACATGCTCAGAGCCAAAACCAGGAGCTATTGCACCTCTACAAGGATCCACCTGACCTTGGCCTAATGGCTTGTTGGAAAATAATGTATCTTTCAGGATACTTTTGTGCAAAACCAAAATTCTGAGGAAGACTGTATTAATTCATTTTGAATAACAACAATGTAAAGAATTTGTAATACTTCATGAAAGATAAAACCAGATATTTTTGTCTGTCACCAGGAATTCCAGTGAATCTTTACTGGATTCTGTAAGATTTAGTGCAATATTCTACCTGTACAGAGGTTATCTGTGCTTTATTCAATAGTGTTCCATCAAACAAAAGATGACTTCATCTGGTTGCTGTTTGGGTATCGCTGACCATTTTGAGTTATTGCTCTATGTCTTGTCAACTCACTTTGAGGTAGTAAGGTACACTTAAACCTTCCGTGATGGCATCGTTATTTTCCACAAACCTCTATTTAAACAGTAGAAAAAATAATGGATTTTAGGTATATGAAAAAGTGTGTATTCAAAATGGTATGGGACAAAAACTTCCAAGTGTTGCAGCACTATTCCACTTTATATAATTCAGCCTTTTTCCTACTATAATCCAGGTAAATCTTTGGTCCCATCCTCCTGTTTCAGTAACAACATTTTGATATCTCATCATCCCTTTGTCATGCTTGCCAAATTAAAAAAGCTCTTTTTAATCTTTGTTCTAATGGATTATTTTGCTATTCCAACTAGACAATTAACTTCATGTTAAAACATCATCTCTGTATGGTTCTAATTTCAGTTAAGCCTTTTATTTCCTCACTCATCAAGCTCTACTTCCATTTAAATCATCGTTTACTTATCCATCAGCCAAAGCCACTTCCATAATGGAGTCACCTGATGAAAGCCAGGTTTGTTTTCATGTCATACCTCCTCTTGCACATCCTGCCTCACTAATGACACACTGTAGACACTCAACAAAAAACTTTCATACAACTTACAAAATAAAATTAAACTTTTGGAAACTGACTTTGACTGCATTTTAGAACCACCATAGAAAGTCTATTAAATTGTTGGAAATCCAAGACCTATGGCAGAATTTAATAATGTTTTGGACATATGTTGCTTGTTAATTTAAAGCCATATTCAGCTAACAGGTGCACTTACCAGCAGATTTTAGAACAAGTAACTGCGAAAGAGACAGTTATTTTTATGAGATTGTAAAAGTGGAAAGAAACTTAAAAAAAAAAAAAAAAGGAAAAACAAGGGAAAAAAAAAGAAAATAAGACAGCAAACTTGTCCAATATTTACATAATGGGGCAAAAAATCCAAATCTTTAGTTTAGATTTTCAGTTCCACTTATGCTCTATAAAAAAAAGAAAGGAGTATGTTTTGTAACTTTATTTTATTCTATGTCATTTAATGTCTATTTATTGATGCTCTTATTTATTCCATTTCAACTCTAATTTTGCAATGAGGAACACAATATCATCTAGTTAAAGGAAAACCAAAATACATAATGTACTAGTGGTATACTAGAGAGGTACTGAAGATGAACACATTCAATGATGTGTCTTTATTTTTCATCTTCAGCTGGTGGACTAATAGCCAAATATCTCTGTCACCTTTTGCTGTGAGGAAGAACCAAACATACAATACATTTGCAGTGGGAATACTATGATAGCCACCTAATGCTATTTTGCCCTTGCTGCTTTTATAGTGATACAGTTCTTACTGCACTGTTCCTTGTCATCACCACTGCATCTAGGTGCCTAAACACTCTGCATGCCCTCTGCATCATACTTCCTGAATGGCAAGGATCAAATGTTATTTGATACATTTTTCCATTTTGACAGGGAGCCCCCTGGTATCTAGTCAATGACTGTTGGTATCCAATCAGTTTTACACTTGCTTGACAGTTACCCTGTTGCCCTAGATTGCTAATGAGGATAGTATTGTGATTGTGACAAAGCCTTAGTTAAGATGTGATATATGCCATCTATTCTTCTCTATCATAAAAGACTTCCTTAGCCATTATGTATGAGCAAAGTATAATTGGGTCAGTGTCTTATCTATGCTTTGTACAGTTCTACTGACACAAAGGTAGGACCAAGTGAAGAGTTAGACATGTTAAAATTCATTCTGTGGAAAGAGGCACAACGCTTACACATTAATAGCTGCTGTGCCACTGCTGCAAACATCAATATTCTACATCTCTGCATCCCACTGCCATCTCTATCTGAATGCTCCACATTCTCCTGATAGGTACTATCTTACTGCTCTTTCAGTCTTTCAAGAGAATCTTTTTCTGATTCATGCTACTGGCAAAATACCTTTTCTTTCGTCACTCGTACATGCTTTACACTGAGTATCACCATTTTCCCCTGCATATCAGCATTCTAGTTAGGAACTCCAAAAGCTCTGCTGATGCAGACAAATGTTAAATGGCTACCACGCTTTCCTCCTAAAGGGAATGGTGTATGCTCTGCAACCCCTACCAAACTGGTCAGCTGCTCTGGTCAACAAACAGCAGGTAAAGTCCGAACTCCACTTCACACTGACTCCATTTGCATGACCAGTAACACTTGCCGTATATGGTCATTGTCCTCAACTGAGTTAAAGAGCAAACACAGGCAAGATACAGGGCAAATGGCTCAGAAGAAACAGCTGTGGGTTTTATCAACTGTGAGCAAGAAGGGCTGCTTCAGGAGGAGGGATCCTGACAAAAGGGCACTTTGTGGTTGCAGATAAAGAACTCATGAGCCAGACAAAAAAAAAAAAAAAAAAGATGAGAATGTAAAAAAGATGTCAGAAGGAAATAAGAGAAAAGGACGGTATGGGAGAAAGAAGGTAAAGACATGAAAGTGAAGAAGTATGGTTTACCCCTGAACTACCATGGAATAACTTCAGTGACAGAAGTTTTTACACTTTTACAGAAGTTTTGTCCACTTGTGATTACAGTCACAGAAATTAACTGAGTAGTTTACTAACTTCCTTAGCTTGCAGCTTGCATTCTATATTATCTGCAACTTACTGGTTCACGGACATATTAAGCAGTTGTTTAAAACTTGCCTCTTCAATAAGCCCATCAAATAAAACACTGCAATCTGACATGTGAGTATCTAGATACTCAGTATTTGTATAGTAGGTCAATCTCTTTGCTGCGCAGGTTTTCCATTTTCATTAATATTTTTCTTAACTATACTGTTTGTTCAGTTTTATAAGCTGAACTATGGCTTCTAACCTTTCTTTGTAACCTTACTTCCCAGCTCCTGGTATCCTTTTCTTTACATATGCAAAGCAGTAGTAGATTTGTCAGGGTGAATACAGTATGTGGTAAAAGACTTATTGTACAGCACTGAACTATTTCTGATGCTTAACAGGAAACAAGACAAGCAAGGAGGCAACAGATGGTAATGGGGAAGGGAAAAAATGCTGAAGCATAGACACAATGTTATAAGACTGTGTTGAAAGGGGAAGAAAGTAATATCATGCTTGAAAAGGGGAAGAAATAACTAGGGAGCTGAGATAAGCAGAAAAGGTAATATAAAACAGGCAACTGGTTGTTACAAAAAAAGAAAGTAATGTCCATCCTCCTAACCAGTCACTCACTGATCTCTCCAGCAAATCTCCTGTAAAGGGTGTTAACCTCACATAGATAGCTTGATTTATTGATTATTATATGTTTTGCTTGGAATAAAGTCAAGTTATACAACTCAGAAAACCTTAAGCTCTGTAGTAATTGGTAAGTCATGACCATTCCCGTGTTTTAAGTTTGTATTCTCCTCTACTTCTTTGCTAATAAAAAGGTGTGAAAGTTGCCCTAGTAAAAAATCTGGAGATTACCTCTATATTGAGTGGTAGTATGGAACTTTGCACTATTTTTTAAGTGATAAGCTTTTTTTCTCGTTTTATCAGTGCAGCAAGGCAGTATCACTTTATGTATATTACTGGCATTTGCAATGTATACACATATTGCACTGAAAAATAAATTTTTATTTACTATAAATATACGCTTGCAAATAAAAAATCTATTTAATTTAATCTTGGTTAATTAGCAAAATGCAAGAAAAGCATGCAAGTGAAAATACAATTCAGAAATGAAACCGTATGAAATATACTGGAATAAAACTTGGCAGCATGTCTACATCACTCCGGTCCTCTGAGATAATTACTATAAACTTTGCTTATTAGAAATATTTATTCCTATTGCTACTAGTTCTGCCTTGAGTCATCTCTTTATGCATAAAATACTATCTGAACAAAGAATATGGTGCAGAAATGCTCCTTTTCTTCCACTCACTTTCATTGCTTCTTGTCTTGCAAGTTGAGACCATCTCTAGATATCACTTTTCCCACTCCTGTAAGGTAAGTTTGTGATCACATTGAAATGCAGAAGTAAAAGTGTCCTTTTCGTTAATAATAGACTACATTTTCCAGACATCTGAATCATTCTTGTTGCTACATCTCTCCTCTCCTCATGCAATGACAGCCACATGTGATGAAGTAGTTTGTGAGGAGGTTATGAATAGTCTCCCTACCAGAGAACAACAACAAAGAAGAAAAATATGCTCTGCTTAGATGCAGGGATGTTATTATGTACATATCTGAGATAAAGTCAGCATCTTAAAGTGTTACGCATTCAACTATCACTTCTATTTTTACTTAGAAGTCAGCAATTTTAATAAGAAATTTATGATACATATAAATTGCAATATTTAAATAGGACATGAGCAATGCATAGGCTTTGTGCTGCACCATGCTTAAAGATGAATAAACATGAAGGGCACAAGACACATCCTGAAAAATCCTGGATTACCAAGTCTAACTGATATGCGGTATCTGCCAACATCACCTCAGATCACAACACAAATGTGAGGAAAAAAACGTGTACCCCTGCTTTATTTTCTTTGAAAGACAGAGAAATATATGTAGATGTATGTATAGATACAATACTCTCTAAATCTAGATGTGGACCGGAAAGCTAAAGAGTCATTTTTCCTACGATAATAGTGACCACAAAAATGTTTTGTTCTGGGTTTTCCCATCTGTTTATTTCTGTGTTGGCCCTAAGCATCTGTCAGGACACCAAGTTATTTCACCATTCCTAAGGGGAAAACGATTCAGGAGGTGATTGATGGAGTTAATGGAATCTCACTTCTCCTCAGATGCCTGAAAACAAGTTATCCTCAAAATTGATTTGCTGTTTCTTGTAGCCATAGATCACACACTGAAAGTATCACTGAAACAGAGTATTACACAAATTCTTAAACCGGTCAAAATCTGAAATGCTAAATCCACTTAGATGCATGCAGATGCTGCCATCACAGTTTAAATTCAGTCTAACCATGTTAACGAAAAGAAAGATATTTAAGTATGTCTAAAGACAGTCTAGAAAGGCAAATTATGTCTGGGGTGAGCTACAAATTGCTGCACAGTATTTGCTTAGGTCTTGACTAGCTCAGTTATCTCTGCATCATACACATTTCCAGACTGCAGGTATATCCAGTGTGAGCAGTAGCTGCAGGAGAAATCAAATCATGCTTGTTATGGACAAAGAGGAAGAAGAGGCTTCAGTGGGAAACTGCTTGCACAAGAAGAAGAGTTATAAATAGTTTTGAAGCATTTGATGATCTGAGAATATTACTGAGCTCACAAAAGAGTTGGAGATCCTTCATTGTTTGAAGTCAGTAAAAAGTGTGCTAATATTCCCTATAATCCACTCATCTGCATTCCTAAAGTGTTACCTTTTGGAAGCTTGTTCTGAAGCTTAATGTCTTAATGTCTTCATAAATGACTTAGATACAGGACTTGAGGGAATACTGAGTAAGTTCACAAATGACACTAAATGGAGAGGAGCTGTTGACACTCTCAAGGGCAGAGAGGCCCTGCAGAGGGATATGGACAAATTGGAGAACTGGACAATCACCAACCACATGAAGTTTAACAAGGGCAAGTGCTGGATTTTGCACCTGGGACATGGCAACCCTGGCTGTACATACAGACTGGGGGACAAGATGCTGGAAAGCAGCTCTGCAGAGAGGGATCTGGGGGTTCTGGTCAATGAATGGTAAGTTGAACATGAGCCAATAGTGTGCCCTGGCAGTCAAGAGGGCCAACCATCTCCTGGGGTGCATCAAGCTCAGCATTGCCAGCCGGGCGAGGGAGGTGATTGTCCCACTCTACTCTGCACTGGTGCAGCCTCATCTGGAGCACTGTGTGCAGTTCTGGGCGCCACAGGATAAAGAAGGTATAAAGCTACTGGAGGGTGTCCAGAAGAGGGCTACAAAGTTGGTGAAGGGTTTGGAGAGGAAGCTGTATGAGGAGCAGCTAAAGTCACTGGGTTTGTTCAGCTGGAGAAGAGGAGACTGAGAGGAGACCTCATCGTGGTCTACAGCTTCTTCACAAGGGGAGGAAGAAGGGCATGTGCTGATCTCTTCTCTTTGGTGACTAACAACAGAACCCGAGGGAATGGCAGGAAGATGCGTCAGATGAGGTTTAGGTTGGACATTAGGAAAAGGTTCTTCACCTAGAGGGAGGTGGAGCACTGGAACAGGCTTCCCAGGGAGGTGTCATGGCTCCAAGCCTGACGGTGTTTAAGAAAAGACTGGACAATGCCCTCAGGCACATGGTGTGAACTGTGAGGTTGTGCAGGGACAGGAAATGAACTCGGTGATCCTTGTGGGTCCCTTCCAACTCAGGACATTCTACGATTCTGTGAAGCTGCTGCCTGGTGCCTTCCAACTGTGTTAGGGTTTCTGCCTCTAAACTGCCCCACACTCTGTTGCTCTTCTGCCTCAAATATAAGATGACCGAAAAACAAGAATGAAATGGCACATGGCCATTTTGAAGTGATGTCTAATGCCTTATCTTTGCCTTGCTGATCTTGAAAACTTGATAGAATTTTTCATATTATATATCTATTTTTAAAATCAATTAATTAGAGCTATTACCTGCACTCTGACAGAAATATCCTGTAATTAAATATTACACTTAGAAGATTTTCTGAAACAATATTATGAATTTACATCATGTGTTTTTTCCCTTAATTTCTACTCATTCTGTGTTCTATTTTCTTTGTGAAGATGCAAGACATCCATGGACCCTTTTAGCTTGGATTTAATCCATCCAGTTCAGAAATGAGGGATTGAACTTTGAGTAATCTCCAAATTTTAATAAATAGATAATCAGAGACTGATTCAAAATCATACAGTTCCTATTACATGCAGAGAGGTTCTAGGACTCCCTGTTGACCAGACAGTGAGTTATCACACATGATAGTGACTTATCACATGCTCATATTTTAGGTTCATGGAGTTATTAGAACAAATCAGAGTCTTTCTGACACGTAAGCAAGAAAAAGAAATGGCATTACATATGCAGAATAAACTGTCTCATTAACTAACTAATGAGGAATGAATTCTACATATACCATGACAGCTGTTCTTTTCTCCTTTCTGTTTTCTGCACTCTTTACTAGCCATTTTCATTAATACCTCTTTCTGACTTTGAGCCTCCTGTTATTTGAGCTAGTCCCCATGACTTCTGCCTCCAAGACCCAGCCAAGCATATCCTATGCTATTGTGCACTTTGTTTAGCAACTTTTTAAACCGTATCCTATACCTACTTTTTCAGTAATAAATGTAAAGATATTCTACTTTACACTAGTATCAAAGTTTTTATAAGGAAAGACATTATGAATGCTTGCTGTTATCAGTTTGGAATGGAAATTCAAACAAATGGAAGAACTGAAAACTAAGCTGTATAGGAAAAAGTGACAAACAACAACAGGAGGAAACTGAAACAAAGATTTATTGGCGGGGCAATCCAAGAAAAAATGTATAGCAGTTTGGACATTGTTGAGTTTTTTCTGAATGTTTCTGTCTGTGAAAGAGATAGGGAAAAATAACTCAGCAATCTGGACAAAAATGTGATTTGATTTTGCACAAATGCAGCTGTTTACCACATTTGTCACAGTACTAAGCAAGAATGTTGTTCAGAACTTAACACCTTGACTAACTTTGATAAACATGTGCAAGCTAAGGGACTGACTTCTTCAAAGTATTAATAAAGCAGACTTGAAGAATTCCCAAATCAAAGAGGATAGTTAGTCACTCAGTGGGGAAAAAAAGTTCTTGAATAAGAGCAAATTGGGACATATGAGCCACTGAATCCTCAGTGGAAAACTGTATGTGAAGTCATTATGAATGCTATATCATGGAAGCAAGCATTTATCAATAATACTGCTTTTCATTTGGGAGTATGAGACCAGATGCTAGTCTTACCACTACCATCCTGCTACAGAAAATTTATCCTTAATTAGCACAACCCACAAACTGAAAGGAATCCTGTATGAAATTCTGAGAATCCTTTCCATACTTTCCTGTCTGGGTTTATTGTGGTTGGTGTGTTTTTTGTTGTTGTTGGGTTTTTGTTGGTTTGGGGTTTTGGTGGTTGTTGTTGTTTTGTTTTGTTTTTTTCATTTGTTTGTTTCCAGGAGGCCCCCTTTGAACTACCAGCAGCCACTACAACAGCACAGCTCAAAATGAAATCAACAGCCAGAGGACCTCAGCATCTGAGTAACAGATATCACTGAAGTGTCAATGCTTCCAGATATAAAACAGCCTCCCCCTCTTCCATTTACATTTAAAGGTGAAAGTGTTCCTATTTTCTTCATGTTCAAGTAGAGCAACACAGGATCAGACCTTTCTCAGCTTTCTTGTTCTTCAAAATTTTGTGTAAAGAGTGGTATTATTCTTAGTAAAAAGATGCTTGAAGCTTAATGCTTTCCATCCATTACACTGAAGTACTGCCTCCTGTACCCAACAGGGAAACCAATTCATTAGTAGAGCTTTAAGAAACATGTATTCATAACATAAGTTTGCCCTCTTTAACTGCACCTGCAGGCACCTTGTAAATAATTTATGAGGTAGTGAGATGTCTGACAATCAAAAAGAATGAAAATTCACTAGGCAGAATGCTAGAAAAAGAAATCCTATTTTACATTCTATTAAGCTTTAAAAACAATGTTCAAATTTCTCACTCAGAAATGGAGCAGTGTGTTTTTTAAATTATGTCCAGTAGCTTTTTGGTAATATGAACATTTTTTGGCTTCATAGGTCAAATTACTGCTTGATATCACAGCTAGACAAGTATGATGGTCAATAGATACCTTGAAAGTATTAATTTTATTTTTTATAATTCTGTATTAGATCTCCAGAAACATTTTTTTAAATTCTTTGATAAGCAGAAACTTTAAATCCTTTCTTGAGATAACCAGAATGCCCAATTTCCAAAATTCTGATATACCAAAAAAGTCTGAGTGAAGTATATTAAAATCTTAAAAAAATTAAAGTAGGATGTCCAGCATCCAAAGACCATCTTTAGCTCTCAGAAAGACCTCTGTCATGTTTACAGCTCTGAGAAATACTCAAGCCAGCTTTGATAAGTAAATTAGAGAACGGAATAACTCATCATTGTGGAACTGAAACTGAACAAATTAGCAGAGAGTTTACTCACCATTCTGCAGTGAGGAATATTTAGTACCGTATGGAGGAAGCTCTGCTCAGTGAATGGATGGGCAAGATAAGCAAGATTAATGAGCACAAAGTTATTTGGACTAATCTTGAACAGAAGCAGTTCTGAATCCAGTTTTTAACTGGATTATTGGTTATTCTAATGCACTGCAGAGTGCACAAAGAAGATGAAGGGGACACAAAAGATGAAGCAGAAGTCTTTTTCATTATGCTCTAACCTTTTGGGAAATCACTTTCTATAGTGTCTGGCAAAAAGGATTTCGTATGGGTGGGTGAGGAAGGTCTTCAGTAAATCCCCTCCCGTCAATCCAGGTGGAAGAGCTAGATGTTCAGAAAGAGTGATAGGTTTCAGCTCAATAGCTGGAAATTTTTTTTTTCTTTGATCTTTCTCTACACAACACCGCCAGGAAGACTATCACTTTCTAAGGCACAATTTTAGTAACCTTACTTTTTTGGAAAAGACACCTGCATGCTGCCCTCTTTAGAGGGCAGCAGCAAAGTTGTTGCTGTAGTGTAGCTCCAAGAAAGATAAAACTATAGGTGACAATGGAAGAAAAGGAAATTATTCTTGTTGTTCAGGCTTTTCTTCATGTTCTCAGAAATTATTAGGAAATTAAACTTTGGAACAAATATGAACATAGGTTATCAGGGAAACAATATTATCTCTCATGAATTTAATAAAGTTTCAAAAGGAGATAGGAGAACATTTACCTTTCAATAATTCTTATCAAATCTTGAAAGAATATTAAATTATTTTATGAGGTGCTGTATATGTGTGATTGCACAAAGCAAAACATTGTTTACAACCAGGAAGCTTTTCTGATGTGGCAACAACCACCTCACATTACCAGTTAAAAACCTAGCCACAGTATTTAAAAAGAACAACTGCATGTATTAATCAAATCAAAGAACTTGCAGATGTTATACATGAATATAAGAATGAAAGCCTTTTCATTCTGGAGACTCTTAGTTATGTTGGGAGATAAAAATTTCTTCAGAGAGCAAGAACTGTAGTCTGCTACTTCTCAGTCACTATTCAAATTTAAACAAGAAACCAGAAAGAGGTTCTTACATGGCTACATAGTGTTTCCATGTGTCCAGCTGACCACCAAGATGTGAAGAAGTAACTGTCACTTGCAGTAAAAGATTTGGAAGCTTGTTAAAGGAAATGTAGCTGAACCAACATATGAACTTTCTTTCTTCCTTGCTTCCAGTGTCTCCTTTTCCAATCTTCCCTGTGATTTGATCAAATTAAAAAAAAAATCTAATCAAAAGATCAAATATAATAATATTCCTGTTTCAAGTGACCAGGACAAGAATGTGTTTTCAATTCTATAACCTACACTCATAAAGAAAATGCTAAACTGTCGTAGTAAGGAGTGCAGGTTTACTTGCCAGATTGAATGGATCAGTACATTTTCTTCCATACTTAATTTGGATGTTTCTGATAAGGAACAAGAACACCTACACTTTAACCTTCAGTGAGACAAACTATCTTTATCTTTTTATTTAGTGATTACTCATAAATATAAGTAAGCTTTAATTAATGGTAAAACATGTATATGTGTGGCAATCATCTGTGGCTAAAGAGAAGCTTTTTTATTATATCTCTGCTTTGTACCTTCTTTTTTTTTAATTAGTTTTTCATATTCTGTTATATTAAATACTCATTAGCTTTTTAAACTCATCCAGTCTTTAGAAGCTCTGAGGCTTAGATCAGCCCAGTTGTTCCTGCAAATATCAGGAGACAAAACAGCACATATTTTTTCTACTTTATATTACCCACTTAAAAAAAAAGTCATATTTCTTGAGCATAGTGGATGGACTGCAATGATTTACAAGGAAATAATTTCGCTGAGGGACTTTGAGTTGGTGGTATCATATAACGTGAGAAAAAAAATTCTGATTGGTTTATGATTTCACTGGGAAGCTGAGATGAAATTAATTCTATTTAACTCACTACTTGTCAGCTCCTTTGTTGTTGTTGTTGTTTGTAATATATGGACCTAACACTGGATTTTAAGTCTGGAGATATTTCAAGCTACTGAAACATTTATTAGTTTAATAATAATGTTAGAAATGATTGAAATGCTATAAATGTTTAAATTGGAATATAGAAACTCCTGGATTTGGTGTTCAAACTAAAGCCATTTTGATGGCAGTTCCTAGAACAGCCAGGTAACCTCAGTGCTTAAGTGTGTTAATCAGGAAAACCTGCCATGCTAAGGTTTTGTTGATAGGTTTGGACTCGGAAAGACAGGTTAAAATACAATATTAAACAAAGATTATCATAAAATTGGTTTCCTATCCCTGTCCAAATACTACACTTCTTCTGCACATTTGTACAAAACAGAAACCTGGTAATAGGAGGGAAACAGCATAAGGGAGTTTAGGATGAGAAAACACTAAAAGCTCTGTGGCTACACCAAGTAATTGCATACTGTATCTATACATCACATAGCTGTGGTAGGTCAAATGTTTCTGGTTACTTTCTTAACCTAATGCCCTCAAAATCTGAGAGGGAATTAGATTTAATGACTTACACTGGCATGCCTTGCTCCCCAAGCAGCATCACGGTTCGCAGGTGAGTAGCTGCTGTTTCTCTCGCCTGCCCTTATGATGAAACCTGACCTCCTCTCCAGGTGGTTCAGCTTAGTTAGTACTTGTGCTCCCCGTAAAGACACTTGCAGTTTCCTTAGATCAAAGCATTAGTTGATAACCAGATATTAGTACCTTGGTTGTCACAAACGGGAGGAGGGAGTAGATTGCTGCGGCCACAGTTGAAATCCTTCATTTGAGTGTGGATGTGCATGCTAATAGCTTACCTAGAGCCTTTGAGAAGGGTATTAAACAAGGTATGTGCAAATATCTAGCAGCTGATAAGCCACCGGGTTATAGTAAATTCATGAATGACCACAACGCTTGTATCATAGCATCACTTTTTATTTTCTCAGAAACCTACCTTCTGACCAAGTGCCACCATTGTCTTCCATGATTTCCAGCTTTTTCACAGGGCTTTTTCTAATTGATGATCTTGTATTTCTGACTTGTCTCTGACATACCAGCTAATGATTCACCTCCTGATTGCAAGCATATTAATATAGTCAACACTGAGACAGCAGCTATTTTAACCTTTGTGCTTTTGAGAAGACATCACTGTTTCGTGTTAAAAATGAATGGGTACTGATTGTTGTCACTGGTTAAAAATAATATTAACATTTTGGTATTCCTTTTTGGCTCCCAAACAGATCCGCTTAACCACTTACACTTCTTAACTAAAGCTGGAACAATTCAGTTCTCTGTATTTTGATCCTTTGCTGGTGCATGCAGGGGGAAGGAGATTTTGGTGACTGGAAAGGTAGGCAGGTGATTGCCATGCCCAGCCAGGTACCTTCCTAATTACATTATCTCCTCCTCCAGCTCGGGCATTCGACAACATAATGGAGACAACACATGGGGGGAAACAGACGGGGAGACGGAAAGAACTTACCACTGATTGGATTAATTGTATTTTCAATGTTGCTGTCTGATTCTGGTGTACAAGAAAAAGGAAGAGGGGTTAGGTTTAAGCTGAAATACACTGAAAAGAGAGATCCTATCTCAGTATTTGAACTGGGAAAAGGAAAAGGGAAATCCCAGGCAAAGTTAATTTGAAAGCAAAACAAAAAGATCATCTTAAAGATTTTAAATTTAATCTACTCCAGTTCACCCTTCTCACTTCTCTTATTAATTGTTTCTTCATATTATATCAAAGATTACAAGGAACACAAAAAGAGTAAAGATAAATTTTTGCCTCCATCAGAGAAAAATATTTTCAAAATTCTGAAGATTTTGCAAATGATATTTCATTCAATGTTTGTCACCGAGTGATACATCTTTTAAACTTCTCCAGAGCTGAAAGTAAATGATATTTTTATATTCTGATGACATTTTGTGGTGATATTTCAGTAACGTTTGATGCCAATGAGGTAAACAGGTATGATTAACTTCACTGCACCTCCAGCCACTGCAGAAATGACCATCCATCATTCTGAGACTGGTTATTAAATGTTTTACATGAAAAAATTTCCTGCAAATCTTTTTCTTTCCACTTTGTGAGACTGATCACCTTTTCACAGCAATAAAAGTCTGATTTAGTCAACAAGTGTTTAAATCCTATCACTCTAAATATTTAAAATACCATTACTGAAAAGCGATCTTGTGTGAAGTCTACAAGTTTTATCATCTTAAAATTGTTTCTCCAAACAGTAGTTAAATGAAGTAATGTTATAGTCCAGAACGTGTGTTCCTTGGAAGTTCTAAACTTTTCTTCAGTTATTGAACAGAAAATGAGATTTTAAAATGTATTTTCAGTATTGAGTTTGTATTTTGAACTAATCATTTATACTATTTCAGTTTCAGCCAGACTGGGATTCTGCAAGCTCTTCATCCAGTGGTAGTTATCAATAAACTAGGCAGAGATGGAAGAGAGTGCTGCTCTCAGCTGGGAAAAACCGCCATCCAGAGTGATTTATCATATGCATAAAAGTCATAAAAAGACTGAATGGTCTTTGAGTGGCACAATACATTATATCAGTATTGAATAACACAGAAGCTAAGAACCTCGTGATACAGCAAAAAGTAACGGTAGAGACTTAGATTCAAAGTATACATACAGCAAAGCAAAAAAGTAATAAGTATAGATTAATTTAAAAGATGGGAGGAACGGCCTCAGAAGCAGAAAAAAAACCCCACAACTATTTATGAAGTGAAAAGTAATTCTGTGCTTAGATATCTTTGATTACCAGTTCTGTGTCATGTGGTTATGCACAAATGTTTCAGTGGTGAGAATGGTGGGAAGTAAAAATTTCTCATTGTCACTAAGTTCTCGCACTGATATACCACTGATTTCATATCTGTGAGGGTTTTTTTGTTTTTCTAGGGGTTTTTTTATTTGTTTGTTTGGGTTTTTTGTTTTTTGTTTGTTTGGGGTTTTGTTGTTGGGTTTTTTGTTTTGTTTTTGTTTTTCTCAGTAACATATCTACACTCTCCATCAATAACCAAATTCCATCAGTTCATTGTCTTATGTGGGAAAACTAATTTCGGTAGAAACACCATACTGAAATGGCCTTGCCAATCAAAGGTAATTGAATCCTTTTGAGATGTTGCAAAAAATTGTAGCTGGTCTTTTTGAAATGGCAGCGGCATCTTTAATCTGGGCTAAAATATGCAGATACAGTATGTTTGGGACAATTTTTTGCTTTCTTGTCTCTCTGCTGTCCCCTCTCTAAAGATTCTTATTTTGTAAGTGATTCATGTTCCACAGTACTGGAAAAATTTTCTTTAGAATCTACACTTTGCAGAAATAAAGCTTTTAAAAATCAAACATAGAGCCCCTTTGTAAATCTTTCAATTTGAATCCAACTCCAGGCAAAAAAATCTAGATAAGCTTAAGCCAATCAATATTTTTGTTCATAAGCATTTATTTTTCACTGAATTTTTAAAAATAATAATTTCAAACCATTTTTTATAACATCTGATAGTTTCAGGTTTATTTTGACAGTGTAAGTTTGTTCAATCTAAATATAACTGAAGGAGGCTGAAGGACAGTCACGCTGATGAAACCCAGAAAGAGCTGTTCCCACAAACTATTCTGGAATGAGCTGTTCATATTTTTCAGTGTTATATGCTGCAAAGGAAAAATAAAATTACCAGAAATGAGCAGTGGAGGTTAAGAAAAGAGTGACAAAAATGCTCACCTAAAGATGAATGGCAGAACAAAAGTCATGTTTTTCACTGTCTGGTCGAATACCTTAGGGAAGTTGACTTGTTGCATAGAATGGAAAAAAGCAGAGAGGGCAAACCAGAGCTGCTTTCAACAAAAGACAGAAGACCACAGTGGTCTGGCTTCCACATTTATGAGCGGATAATCTTTTTTATCTTAACGAAGAGTGCAGTTTTTCCATTTCTCTTTTCAGGTTCATTTCTATAGAATTGTGCTGGATCTGGCTGGGTTAGAGTTAGTTTTCTTCACAGTATCTGATATGGTGCTATGCTTTGGATTTGTGCTGGAAACAGTGTTGATAATACAGGGATGTTTTCGTTGTTGCTCAGCCGGGCTTACACACAGTCTAGGCCTTTTCTGCTGCTTTCACCACCCCACCAGTGAGTAGGCTGGGGGTGCAGAAGAAGTTGCGAAGGGACACAACTGGGGCAGCTGACCCCAGCTGACCAAGGGGATATTCCATACCGTATGACGTCATGCTCAGCATATAAAGCTGGGGAGAAGAAGTAAGGGAGGAACGTTCAGAGTTAGGGCATTTATCTTCTGAAGTAACCATTAAGCATGATGGAGTCTGGCATTCCTGGAGATGGCTGAGCACCTGGCTGCCCATGGGAAGTAGCAAATGAATCCCTTGTTTTGCTTTGCTTGCATCTATGTCTTTTGCTTTACTTTTTAAAACTGTCTTCATCTCAACCCACGAATTTTCTTCACTTTTACTTTTCCAGTTCTCTCCCCCATCTCACCAGGGGGAGCGAGCGAGCAGCCGGGTGATGCTCACTTGCTGGCTGGGATTAAACCACAAGAAGAATCTGATTTTCCCTCTGAACCGTTAAAACAGATAAAAGTAAACACACAAAAAGGATTCATTTCCAGAAGGTTCCATTTGTTTTCTGGTAATCCACAGCACATCACATTGTGTAATATTTAATTTGAACAGTCATATGCATTGTAATGTTCCAAATTCCATGGGGTAAATGTTTGTGGGTTTTTTCGGTTTTGTTTTGTTTGTTTGTTTGGGGTTTTTTTGGTTTTTGGGTTTGGGGTTTTTTTGGTTTTTTGTTTTTATTTTTGGGTTTTTTTACCTGTAGCCTCCTATGATACATCTTGATTTGCAAGACTACTTTTAGAAGAGACGATTCCAAAAAGTGCACTCAGAGTATACAATGTTTCTCAGCAAAGAATCATAACAACAGAGAAGTTTAGGGTGGATGAGAAAAGTTAAATAATAGTTCAGAACTCAAGACTGGCATTGTGTAATTAACAGCCGCTTCCAGTACTGTAGTAGCTTCCACTTCAGCACATTAACAAGGGAGTCTCACTTGTTGCCCCAGGCTCCCTTTCACGCTCATTAACACCCCCCTCCAGTCATCATTAGGATTCATTACAGAAGAGTATAAACCTATTCAGAAATTTTCTATGTTGAAAAGATCCATTTTGACTTTGTGGCTTCATTCCAGAATTCACTCCAGATTTGTCTGGACAGCCCCAGAGCAAGTTGTAAGAAAGTGAGAAGACATATCTGAATTTACTCTAATCTGATTTACCAATAGGTCTATGAGCCTGAAATAGATTAGGCTAAAATGCAAGTGTGTCTCAATAAACTGAGGTCAGGTTCATGGATGTTTGGGTTCCTAGTTTAAAAAAATATGTAAAAGATGTCCTGGTTTTGTTAAAAACAAGACCAGTTTCTCTTTTAGTGAATTTTCCTTTCAGCCATGTTCTTCTAAGTAACTGCACTTTTCTGAATTTGACTACATGTTTTTGCAGACAGGAGCTGATAATGTAAATGGTATGTAAGGTCACTGATAAAATTCATGTCCCATAAGTTAGAGGGGCATATTTGCAAGCAGGAGTAAACAGAACAGGTCACTAAAGTTGACCAAGTAAGTATTCCATCCCATTGACATCATACACCTTATAAAAGTGGGAGGTCATGAGGGTCTCGCTCTCTTCGACCATGACTGGCATCTGAAGAGGACCCTGACAGCTATGCCTGCAATCCGAGGCCGGGTTCCAGACCCTGCATCCCTGAATCCAGTTCCGGTTTACTGCGGAGTCCAGCCCAGGACTTCTGGGTGCCTGCCCTGCAGCTGCCGAAGCAGCCAGCTCCGCTGAGCTGCCCTGGGAAATTCAAGATTGGTTTTGTATATTTTGTATTATTTTCTCTATTTTATTAGTAGCATTAGTAAAGCATTTTTAACTTTTTCCAACTTGCACGTCTCTCTCTCTGTCTTTTCTCCCTATTGCTTTTCCTTGGTGGGGAGAGTTGGGCAGGGGGCGAGGGGGTTAACAGAGAGCATCTGCCACGGTTTATTGTCACCCTGCAGAAAACAGTGACAAAGATTATTGTTCTTGTTCAGTTTCCAAATGAAATCTAGTCTCCTGGATTTCCTTAATGTACTGGCCACTTCCGTAATTCTTAAACATAGATACGAAGAAAACCAGTTTAGTATACAAAGTGAAATATTTACTGAGTTAACAGAAGTGTAAAATTGAATTTGCAATTTTGTAAGTAGGAAAAGAATCCTATTTTATTGTTATTACTACTGGGTAACTAAATATACTGGGTTTTAGAGAAACAACAGTTCATATTTAGTGCCTAGTTTGATACTAACATGATTATAGTTAGGACCACTTTATTGTAGTAATGTCAACAAGGTCTCCTCGGGGCAGAACAGCATTTTCATCCTAAAATTCTCTGTTGTCAAAATATAAGAATAGTATGACTTCCAAAATAAAAACAGAATCCTATATGTGCTTTTTGCCATGCTCCCACACCTTCCTGCCTTTCAGACGTGTCTGGATGTCTGAAACTATCAAAAGGGGGAAAAAGTGATTTTGGAGATTAAGTCAGTAAGTACCTGAATCCCCACCCCACTGGACTAATAGTTGAATCCTCAATGATCATAGAAGAGATTACCTTAAAAAAGTCCTGGGTTGCATTGTCATCAATCACTCTTCTATTGTAGTGACAGTTCAAAGAATTACTGTACTGCAGCAAGTATTTAAGTGGAAAATAACAGATAATTATAGTGTTTCTAAGTATCATTGTTGTAAAATACTACAATACTTTCTACAGATCATACTCTCCATATGCATCGCTTTAGGTAATAGATATCAGCAGAACGAATAATGGAGAAGAGAAAAATTTTGCACATGAAACACACACACAAATCCATAGAGAATTTTGTCTAAGATGGAAGCAGAAGAGAGAACTTGTACATGTCCTATCCCTGGAAATGTTCAAGGCCAGGTTGGATGGGGCTTTGAGCAACTTGGTCCAGTGGAAGGTGTCCCTTCCAACTCAAACCATTCTATGAATCTATGATAAGAGTACATCCAGTACTCCTTGTGGAATCTCTAATCTCAAAAGACTTCCTGTGCTTCTCCGTGGCAGAATACTTGCTCTTTCTTCACACTTTTGGGTCTATAATTCAATGCAGATCTCTCAAAAACTGCTTCTGTATAATTGAACACTACAGCAAATTGTTATCTAGTCCTGCTCTTCAATAAAAATGGCTTGAAATAAAGACATGATTTATCTGCAGTAAATACCTGTAGGCATCTTCCAAGTACTTGCCTCCACATAGAAGGTGTCTTTATATCAATTATGGTGACACTACTATTATGAAGTAACTCCCTTCAATTAGCATACTGAAAGGGCTACTCACATGACCTGATATTTGCTGATGTACTGTCCTCAGGGTACTTTTAGAAAAGATGCCTGTCAATACAGTAAGCAATACATAACTTTCAGAAACAGAATGAGTAGGGAAGAACTACTTGACTTACCCACAGGCTTCTGTACATCCCTTGTTCGGGAAATCTTTCTTTGTCACTAGTATGTTGCCCCTAGGCAACTTGCCACCAAAAAAAAAAAATAAAAAGAAGAAGGAAATAGATAGGTATGACCCATCTAGCACAGAATGCTTTTAATGAAAGCATTGTGCCTCTAACCAAGTGCCATCCATTATCTACTTTTAAAAACAGATGAAAAATCATGTTGCTCTCACCCAATATGTGCCAAACAATGGGCACAATAAAAACGGCATTGAAATATATGAGCTCTTTGACAACAGTATTAGTCATATCTTATAACTTGACCTTTCTGCTGTCATGGACATTCAGTAAGGTGTTATAAGAGGGCACGCATCTTCAGCAATAAGAAAATTAATTATATCAGTCATGCACTAAACAAGTACCATTCTCTTCTGACTGCTGATTTTTCTCCTCCCTACATTATCTTTGGTGTTTATGTTTGATCCCAAATGTTAAAGAATATTCCAGAAAGTTTCTACAGTGCTGAAAAAATTGCTGAGATGAATACAAACAGGTAATTACACCACCCTGGACACTGGTGGTCATACCACCATGGGTCTGTATTTACAGACAGTGCTTGAAAGTACAGCCCTCAACAAGATGAAATTTAAAAGCTCTGTCACTCAGGTCATAGCTTTAGGTGGCAATGAATTTAAGAAACATGCTTCAGAAACGCAAAACTCTCTTGCTGAGACAACTGCAGCAGTTGCAGTTTGTTATTGACCTATGTTACCTCTAGATAAGATTTCCTAAATTAACTCACTGGGTTTGTTGCTGCAAACAATCCAGTCAATCTAGCCAAGCCAAGGTGATCCAAAAAAGAGGAAAAAAGGTAGTATGGCAGTGTCTACTTCTCCTTGCATCTTTAATAGGGAGCTAATATGGCTTCTGCAAACTCTCACACCAGGTGCTAGAGGTCCACATTGTGTTTGCACATGTGTGCACGTGAATTCATATAACAGAAAGAGAAAACTGAAGCGTGGGGGTGTATTTTGCTATATGAAATACAGAAAAAGCATCCTCAATGATCAGAGGTAGGGATTGAAGACAATCTTCCAGATTGTGTTTTCTGTCATCAGAGTCACTATGGCCAGCACAATTTTTTACCACAACACAAAAACCCCCTGAATTGCACAGGGGTTAGATTCTTTCCACCTGGTTCTCAAAAAGTATCTTGAAATGTCCTTGATTTTATAACTCCAGTTTATTTGGGTTGGGACTCTAGCCAAATCACATTTCACAGTTTAACTTGGGTTTGATTCACTAACCATGTATCATAATGGTCACTCTTTAAGGAATAGAGTAGAAGAGGGATTAGGTTGGTTCTTGCCCAAGGATCAGAAATCCTCTCCTGGTTGCATTAAGTACAGATAAAGAGTCCCCACACGGCGCTAATATTTCAAAGAGCTTGTTTTTCAAGAATAAGGAAAATTACTACTGAAATGCATTGGAAAGTAGATATAACTGTGAATAAAAGTGGGAGTTTTAACATTTTTATTACAAAGAAAGATGATAACTGTGAGTAAAAGCCCAGTCTGAGGAAGAAATAAAAGCAAGAATATATATTTTAACAAACAGACAATAAAGGAAGTATGTAGTACCAAAAAGAAAACAGAATCTGCCAAGTGCAGGAAATCTATATGGAAAGAAAAGACAGCTGTGAGAAAAAGAAAATCAATGACTGGCAGCATTAGCACTATACAAAGGTGTCTGTGCATGAGGAACAAAAATTTCTTAAAATAATTGTGGAGAAATGGATAATAAATTTGTTCATAATGATACAGAAAAAAGGTTTGCAGTAAATGATTTTTATTTGTATCATATGAGTAGTACCTTTTCTAAACCATATCCAGATAAGACATTTAGCACTATAAAAGACATCCTGTTTAATGTAACAGCCTTTCACAACTTAAACCTCAGAGTTCCAATGCACTAAGTCATTTGAATACTAAACTTATGAAATCTGGTTTTAGTACATTAAAGATAGCAATGAAATTCTAGAATAATTTAAGGATACAAGAGTTGCAGGCATAGATTTATGCAAAGGAAAAGGAGAGAGCATTTGAACAAAAGTTAAGGGTGTGGAGGGACTATATTTTCAGCCATAGCAGCACCTGCAACAGTCCATGCCTTGTATCAAGCAAGCCAATCCAGCCACATCACAGCAGTATTAAAGGCTGAGGTTCTTTTTTTGAATATTGTACCAGTATTCAGAAGGAATATAAATAAAAGAAAAATTAAGTTAGCCTGGCATTAGCTCTGAGTAACACAAAGCCACCAGTTCAAAGTACTGTTTCTCTGTCAGCTGACAATCTACTACTACACAGAAAATGTGTCAAAAAAAGCCTAATTTTCTTCTTAGAGGATATTAAGAGGGCTTTAGCTGTACAATGGGTAATTTGAGCATCAGTCATGAGATTCTATGACAGTATATTTTCTAGGTAGCAAATCTCTGCATAAACTTGAATACTGTTGTAATTACCAGCTGGATGTGCAGGTGGGTGTAATACTTCATAAGTAAAATACTGTATAGAAGTATTTACTACAACAACTTGTTTAATGAAAATCAGACAGAGATTGACTGGGACACAAATGTCAACAACTAGCAAATTTTCAGATTACTCAAGTGAGGCAATGTTCTTCAGTTCTTCCAGAGGTTCAGTGTTAAGACTACTTATACAAGTGGAAAACGATTCACTTACACATGCCAACACATTTAAAATAAACTTCCATTAAGCTACAAAGGAGGCTGATATTAGCACACAGCATAAGATTCAAAGAATTCATAACATTTCTATAGAATAGGAGATGGCCTATAAAGGTAGGTAGGCACCAGTATGCGGATATTTCCTTCATGTACTCAAAAATTGGGATTTTTCTATCCACCCATAGAGCATAGTTCTTTGGCCCATAGTTGCAGTGCAACCTGCCAAATGAGACATAGGAATGGTCATAATGTCAAGCTGCAAAAAAGAGGAAAGAAATGCACTTCGCATTTTCTTCTTCCATGAAAGATTGAAGTGAACCAGTTAAGCTTAAGAGTGTCTCCAGTGTAATGCACTTTTCTTGGCTTTGAAGAAGTTTCTCAGTGTTCCTAGCAGTTGTTAATGACTATTCTATGGGAGATATCACTATATAGTATTACAAATTGCAATATTATCAAGGTTGTTTATTTCTCTTCACTATGATTTTTGTTTTCTCTTTTTCTCTCCGTTTGTCTTATTACCTAATTTGTATTTGACTGGTATCAATATATCTGTACACATCATGTATACTGTTAGATATGCATGTAAAATTGTCTCATACACTATTCACAGGTGTGAAATTGAGAAATACTGAGCGTTTTGACTGTCACTGTTTACTGCAGGGCGACAATAAACCGTGCCAGATGCTCTCTGTTAACCCCCCTCCCTCCCCGCTAAGGAAAGGTAATAGGAGGAAAAGGGAAAGAGACTTACAAGTTGGAAAAAGTTTAAAATGTTTTACTAATGCTACTAATAAAATAGAGAAAATAATACAAAATCTACAAAACCGATCTTGAATTTCCTGGGGTAGCGCAGCATTGCCTGCAGCGGAGCTGGTTGCTCCAGCGGCTACAGGGCAGGTACCCGCAAGCCCTGGGCTGGACTCCGCAGTAAACCGGAACTGGATTCAGGGATGCAGGGTCCAGAACTAGGCCTGGGATCACAAGCAGAACTGGCAGGGTCCTCTTCAGATGCCAGTCATGGTCGAAGAGAGCAAGATCCTCGTGATATCCCACTTTCATAGGGTGTATGATGTGGATGGAATGGAATCCTTAGTTAGTCAATTTTAGTCACCTGTTCTGTCTGCCCCTCCTTGCAAATATGCCCCTCTCACTTATGGGATGTGCAAAATCTATCGGTAACCTTGGCTGCCACAGCAATAAGTCTAAACTTGGGCCTCTTCTGCATACCATTGCTACCGTTATCAGCTCCAGAGCTAACACTGTCTGAAAAACAGGCAGTCAAATTCAGAAAAGTGCAGTTACTTAGAAGAACTGAGCTGAAAGGAAAATCCACTAAAGAGAAACTGGTCTTGTTTTAAACAAAACCAGGACATTGACAAAGACTGAAAAGTCACCTAATAAAGTGACTTGAGTGCAAGCACTGCATGACTTCCTCAAACATGAGTTAAAAATAATACCAAGCACTGTTCTTTGCTATTTATTTTAAATCCTTATAGTTTTGTCTTTTACCTATCTAACTACCAAATGACAGAAAATACAGACAGATTGTGTGAAATTCTTAAACTAAATGTACATCTCCCAGCCATCATAAAATACAAGCTTATAATCACCATACCTGTGGTCTAAAGTTTAAGCAATTGATCTCAAAACTATTATCTTCCAGCAGCAGTGAAATTACAGCTGCTCTGAGGTAAGGATAGCATCTAATTCTCCAGCATTAATCCACACATTCTTTATACTACACAGATTACACAGGGCTGTCGGGACTTCAGTGAAACTACAGCAGGCTAGATTTATGCCATGCTCAGTTGTAAACAGAGTGTATGAACTTTCGTATATCTCTTTGAATGCCCATCTGTTCACTGGTTTTGGCTGAAAATAAGTCTCTTTATAAAGGAAATAAATGTTCCAGGTGGTATTTCCATCACTTAAATCAACAGTCCTACAATGTAAGTCGGAAAAGTTGCATTAACTTTTGTCAGGTTGTTCAGAAATTCATCATCCTAAACTGAAAAGACTTTAACTGCTGAACATACCATGTTTCATATCTCAAAGGCCAGCAAAGGATCAGAAATTCCAGCCAGACAGCTGTGAGTTCCCAAAAGGGTGATTTTGCTTTTACAGTGTATTCTCCTGTTCTGTCTGAATTTCAAGCTCTGATGAATATCTCTGCAAGTTTTCAACCAGGTGGAGCATTAGCTGATATAAACTGATCTGTGTGGTTTTAGTACTGCTTACAGGTATATGCATATATACACATGTATGAAAATAAACTACTTACAAATTTGCCATCAAAAGAGAAAACAAACAAACAAACATTTTTTTCTTCAAAATGTGCAGTGTATTGTGGTCTTTATAATGAGAAATAATTAATAACATTTCTAATCTACCTTGAAACATTTTGTTACCATTAGAACCTTAGCATGAAAGGAAATAGAAGACAGTAAAACTAAAAATATGCAATAGATGCTGCTAGCACTATTATTTACCGATAAGCTTCTAGATTCCTTTCATGAGATAACTCCACACAGTGATCTGTAGTTGTTTTGAGAGAAAGTGAAACACAAAGATAGGAATGCTCTTTTTTCCCTTCACACAGCACATTCTGCCCATAATTATTAATAATTAAAGCAGCTTGGGACTGTGACCCTGTATCAAATAAAATTCACAGAACACACATTGCAGAATATTTCTAGAAATGGGAATAAATTTCTTAAGAATCTTAAATATGTGCTGGTGTTTAAAGCCAGATAGTACTCAAAAATGTATTTCTTTGTGCAATCACATACATGAAAATATGGCATATGTAAATCATTTTCAGAAACCACAGGGAGTATGCAAAAAAAATCTTACAAAAGGGCTGGTCTCTAGTGGTTGAAGTTATTTCAATGAATATTAGGATAATATATTACAGAATATGTTTCTCTGTGGTGTTTTTATTCGCAGTTGTCTATACATGAAGCAACAGAGATGTGTTCATGAGACGTTATAAATGTAATAGAAACTGCAGTGGCCTAAAGTAAAAAACAAACAAAAACCCAAACACAAACAAAAACCAACCAGCCAAAAACAAAACAAAAAACCACAGAAATAAACAAAACCCTCCCCCCAAAATGAAGGGTCTTGATTCATTAATAGCTTTGTTACAAAAGGTGATGAACCCCAGGCTGTTGTGGCATAGGGTTTCCATAAGTTACTCCTTCAGCAGCCATACCAACTCTCATTATCTTAATCAAGAACTGCATTTCTTAAATTCCTGTCTTCTTGCATCAAGTGCCTCTACAATAACCTAAGAGAAAAAAGAAAAATGTTGAGCCTTCGCAGAATTCCATTACACTTAAAATTAGATCCCCCTGACATAACTGCAGAGCTGTTGGTTTAAAATGCTTCCAATTTTGAATATAAATATAATAAGCATCCAAGCTCCACAATCTGTGAATGCTTATGCCACGGTACTATCTCTGAGATCCTGAAGGCGGCATCAAGGTTTACATATGAGCAGAATCTTCCATTAAAGGACATATAATAGTAAGAAGAAAGGTAGAAAACTTCAATTTATTGGTAGACAACATATCCAGAAAGTGTTTAAGATAACCAATAATATCAACCATTGAGAATTTTGAAACAAAACAAAATGAACCACAAAACAAAACCAAAAACCCAGCCTTTTTAAAAGAGTGAAAGGTCACATTTTGGGAAAAAAATACCTGTGTTTGCTTGGAAGCTGTATGTGGAAAGAAAAAAAAAAAAAAGAAGGCATAATGACAATAGAAGTGTGAATGAGATTTCTACAGGTGTTTTAACAGAGTATCAATTGACATGAACTAAAAATTAAAGATGCTTACTAACAATCAATGAAAATAATCAGATAATAACCCAACTGCAGGAAAATGATCCAAAAGCAGTCCCATTTGAAGATATCGATTGCCATAATTCATCATCATACAAGTTCGCTCATTTATAATTCAACATTTAACCTAGTGTGGCTTTCTCTGTCGAAGACTGCCCAATTTTAATCCAGCTTTTTAGCTATCTTAGTAACTTGACTAAAACATCTCTCAGAAGAGAAATCTATCTCTATTCTTGAAGATTTCAAGGGAACTGAAAATTCACTAGCTCAGATTATTCCACTGATTAATCATTATTACATTTTTCATTTCTCAGCTAAAGCAAATACTAGCTGCCTGTTGGCTCAAAGATACTACCGCACAGACTTAGAGTTATGGACTAGGAATATATGTCAGCCACTATTTACTAAGGACATCTACGTAATGAAACAAAGGGATCTGTTGGAGTCCAGCTCAAAAGAAGTAAGTTAAGCTTATGTGAAAAGAACAAATGTTTAAAGCGCAATTTAGAAGCAAGAAGCTAAGTTCTATTCAAATCTTTGACAAATTCATTTTTGCACAGAAGCCACTATTTTCTCCAATCATCCATGTATTATCAAATTTAGTCTCTGAAACTTATATAGGTAAGTCAATGTCACTGAGACACCCCAGAAATTAGTTTAGGCAGGCGATGAGCTCCAAACAAGCTTTATTCTAACCTGAACTGTTAAGCATAGCACCAACTGGAAATGGGGTTTATACAAAATTATTCAGCACTGCAGCAACATGTAAGAAACTGCAGGTTGGATATGCCTGTTGGGGACCATACAACCACACAAGAATAACGATCCACAGCGTGCACACACAAAAACCAGAGGCCTCTTTCACTCAATGTTACCCAGAAGCAATAATCACTTGCCTGGTGTGGGCAAGGGCTCCCTCAAGGATATAGAAAGAAGAAAATAATCACTCATCAGGGAGCAGGTGAGGGCACTCAATCCTGGGAAGTCTCCTTAGATGGTGTCCCTAATCTCAGGGAAGGAGCCTGTTCACAGTCCCACTGCTCTGGGAAGACCACTCAAAAGTGGTCTTTGGCAGGGGCCCCGTTTTACAGCCTGGCTGTGGTCATTATGAGCATGGTCCAGAAGCTTCTCAGCTTCTCTGGACCTCCTTGGCTGACGACCCTGTCTATTGACTGATGGTCCCACCCCTCCTGCTCCCCCAGCCAGGGTGAGGTGAACCTGAGGAGTCACGTGCCTGGGGGTGGGGGGACATGACTTTCAGCATCAACCAAGGCCTGAAGGTGAGGGCAGGCACAGTGAGACATAAAAGGTGCTAAAGAGGCATCAACTGCCCTATTGGAAGCTCATGATTTTATGGGGATGTGCAACTGCCACACGCAGCGGGGTCACTTTGTTACTGATACCAGAGGAAAAAAATTATTTGGTTTTCATACTTGAAGCAGCTTGATGTCCAAGGGATAAGTACTGTTAGCAAGTTGCCACTAGTAGTCACTCTGTTAACTCTAAAATACAGCTATCAGTCCAAGAACCTAAGAAAATACACTGCTTATGATAAGATGTCACAAAAATTTCACACAAAGACTTCTGCACCAAGATTTGTGCTATTCAGGTTCTATTTTTATTACAGAACACTTTGTCTTTTCCATCTTTCGCACGAAGAAAGTAACAGCATCACCAGAGATGAATAATCTGGAGGGCCCAATGAATTACACAAAAGAAAGACAGGGTAAAGAAAGGGAAAGAAGTGCAGGATTCCTTAAAAAGTAATTTGAGTATAACTTATTGCAAATATCCAAATAGATGTTCTTGGGGTTCCAAGCCCCAAGAAAGTAATATATTCAATTGCCTTCTACCAAAGTAAAAACCTACCTGATATCTGGAGGTAATTTAGGCTTGAAAAAGGAAAATCCAATTTATTAAACACAAATTTGAATTAAAGTATTGGCTCTTAATAAAATCAAGTTAAAGTCAAGTTCAAAATATAAATTTAAATGTCAATTGCAGAAAATTATAATTTATGTATGTAACAGGAATTTTCAAAAGAGGTGTAATCTGTCATTTGAATGTTAGCTTTTTAGCTACTCAGACTCTTCCTTTTCCTTTATTATATGAATAACATTCCATAAATATCTGGTTTTTTCTGTATTTCAATTTCTCTTCATGTAACTGTTAGATAGATATTGGGGGATCTTCCCGTAAAGGAAAGTTTTCACTAAAAAAATTTCTTCATACTCTTAAAATGACTGCCAGAAAATATAACTATTTTACAGCCTAGCAAATTTGTTGGGACAGTCTCACAGCAGTCTTTCACATATTTGTCACATAGAATGTTCTGATACATTTCTTTAATACTTTTATATCACTTGAAGTTACACTGGCTTGCATGTTTATATATATAGTTTTGTTTGGTTGTAGTGCAATGATTTATCTTGCAAGGGCCAGACAAGTCATGAACATTTTACTTGCAGATTGCATGTGTTGCCAAACAATTATTTCTCCATAACTCTTGGTAAAACATTTAGTTTCACATCCCTTCCTTCTTCCAATGCGTATCACCTTGCCTGTTATGAGACTCCTACATAATTCATCTAGGAAATTCATATACAATTTTTTGCCATTTTCCAGGATTTATTGTCATTGTCCAATAATTAGATTCAGTATTCACCTGGTATAGTCTCTAAGTTGCTGCTTCAGAGAGGTCTGTTCACTACATTACAGATTTTTGTCACATATTGAGTTAAAAGGCTCTATCAGAGGCTTCTTTGCTTCCAACTTCAGCAGTTCTGTAAAATAATTTAACTTTCTTGTCAATATGCTTATTCTACCCAGGTTGTGCTGAATGCCAGTCCAGCCCCAAGAAGCTCTCAAATTTATTAGGTTTGAAACTGTGTGATCATCAGTTTTCTTAATGCACTTTTAAATTTAAGATAGAGTAGGCAAGACTCACCTAACGCATTTGATATTGCTTTGTGTTAATTGAAGCACAGTTACAACTTAGAACATAAAAGAGGAAGCCATAAAAGCCAGCTGATATTAAAAAAGGACAGTGACAAACATCAGGCACACTTGGCCATATTCATAATGGGCAGCTCGAAGAGCATGACCTTAAAACTCTTTAAAAGAAAAAATGAAAAAGAGGGACATGACAATTTGTGCTCTAATGCTTATACTTCTCATTTACACAAATCTGTCTGAAAGGGAATAAAATGAAACTTGAGAGTGCTAGCACAGCAATATTTTTCCATTAAAAGAGAACACTCTGGGTTCTTTGCTTATCAGATAATTTTCCAAGACCAGTATGTAACTGTAACACAATTAGTGCTGGAGACTGATCGCAGTGAGTTTCACAGAGATTTAACAATGACAGAAACCAAACATATCTTCCTCAAGTATTTCATCTGTGTTTCATCTTCACTGTTCTGCAGGGAAAACATTTTGACCTTTCCTTTGCACACGTCATTCTAGAACTTATACCAGTTATGATCTGTACTTCTGCAGCATTACTGAGAGTTTTGTTCTGCTGTCACATACATGATGTTTACCTCTCATATTTTCTCAAATGAGAAACTTCTGCAAAATCTCTCAGTTGCACTTAAACAACTCTGTGACTGCTTGTTCTTAACACTGGCTGAAGGATAACAGCCACGGCTTCAGACACAGCAAAGGTCAGATCCAGACAGCCAGAAGGGCCTCCTGAATCTGCATCAGTGACTTCATTCTCCCAGTCAGAATTTCAGGATCACCAAAGGCCACGTCCAAACAATTTCGCTGCCCAAGACTGGAGCTGCATAGCTAAATTTGGACAAAGTTCAGTACATAAGCTTAAGGGTGCCTTATTGGCTTTCACTAACACTGAGGGTTGAACTCCATACTAACAGGCTGTTTTGAATATCCTCAGAGGGGAAAAAAAAAAGTTTCTGTCCCCTTTTTCAGACAAATCTTTGTATTAAGTAGTGGCACCGCTCCATCGGCTCTACCTACGTCACACAAGTGATTAAACCTAGTAGGTATTTTCAGAGCTTGCCTAACAATAGAAGTTCTCTACAAAACGAAGTGGGAGCCATTTTCTGTTCAGTCCAGCAAAAAGTGAGTGGTGACAAGACAGTGGTGTCAGTCATACTGCCGAGCAGCTAACTGCCAGCTAGCGGTGTTGGCGTGAATTAAATGTAATATGAGTCTAGTACAAAATCTAATATATGGTTTTGTAAGTTTCAGTATAACATAGAAGCTTTCCACAGAATTACACATTTTTCTTCACAATTTTAAGAAAGGGTGAAACCGTGAAAACAAAAACAAAACCCCAAAACCTGAACCCAGTGTGCTAGAATTTTTGAGTACCATTTCATTATTATAAAAACTTAGGTATATGCTACTGTTCACAAATGAGAATACTGACACTTTGACTCAAAAGACATTAATGTATTTGCAGAATTAACATATAACACCTAATCTGGCGTGTCTGGCCCTTGCAAGTTAGATCCTTGCACTACATCCGAGCAAGGTTATATACAACCAGTGATACAGTGCAGCTTCAGGTATACAAGGCAGGATATGCATGTTAAAGTGATACTACATCCAATCTGATGAGTATTCCTCCCAGCAGCTATTTTGGACAGTAGTATCATCACCATATTCTTTACAAAGGAGAACATTGCTGTCCTATGCTCTGTTACATGGTACAGAAAAACTCAAAGTCTCTTAACCCTGTAATAAGGAACCCATTTCTGTAGCAAATATAGATGTGCTCAAAACATTTACATGAAGCATAAGGCGAAGTGGGATAGAACATTTAACAGAATTTCCTTAATGTTGAAAGTCATATACAGGGCAAAGTAGAATAAGTAACCACGAGCCGTACATTTGGCGGGTCTCCGTACATGCCAAGACCTTCCTGTCTCTGAGGGAAAGACTGTGCATTTCAAAGCGCCCACTAACTTTAAAGCAGAAGTGATGGCCAAATATAGTTGACACTGACTCTTCCTCAATGATAAGTAGGAAACTGAAAAGATTTCTTCATATATTTAAGTCCTGCAGAAAGAAATGAAGTGTCTGAGAGATTTAGCTGTTCTATTTGCATAGCTACAAGCAAGAAAGACCATTATTACAGTTAAGGACATGTAGTGTCACAATTTGATTGACAGATCCTCAGATTTAGTCATTATTTAACCCCACCTAATATATAAACTGTATAGTTAGAATCTAGAGAGACATCAGAAAAACCTAGAAGTTTGTTGTAACAAACTGAGTGTAGGTTACCACATTATACACAAAAATTTATTTGCAAAACTTGCAAAAAACTTAGCAGCCTTCAGAATAAATTCAACGGCATAGCTTCAATGCTAAGAGCAAATAAAGATACAGACATACAGTATAGTAGTTTCATTACCTTATCTGGGTGTATTTTAAGCAATTATACCTGACCGAGTTAGGTAATGAAAGAGTTGCTTATGCTAAACTAGAGACCTGTACCATCATAGTTCTTAAGGAGTCACATGGAAAAGATGAGGGGCAACAGGTACAAATTACTCCTGGGGAGATTCCAGTTGACACAAGAGGGACATTTTTCACAATGAGAACAATCAGCCATTGTAATAATATCCCCAGGGAAGTGGTAGATTCCCCAGCATTGGACACTTTTAAGATTCAGTTGGACAGTGTGCTGGGCCATCTTGTCTAGATCATGCTTTGCCAAGGCAGGTCAGACCAAATAATCCCTGTGGTCCCTTCCAACCTTGGATTCTATGATTTATTATGACTATTGGTATTTCTTTGGCTCAAATATGCCCACAATGGAAAATATGTCTGAATTGAAAGAAACCCTGAAGTTTAGACATCTTCCAGTGATGTTTAGCTATACATCAATCTTTACAACTATTTTGAAAAAATATTATAGTCAACCCTAGTGTTAGTTTTTGTTAAACATGAGGATGTTAAGAACAATGAGGTTTTTGTCAGACTATTTTAGTGTAGGAACCTTGAAAAAACTTACATGTGAAAGACATTTTTTCAACTTCACAATAGAATTTCTGTCAGTCTAGACAATAAGGACAAAATTTCTTGTCAGGCAATCAAAAACAGCTCTGAGATCGGAACATTCAAAAGCCATGGAGAAGACATTTGTTTGAGGTCTGTTCAAATTTTGGCCTCAATAACACAGTTCTCACCACCTGGGTGTCCTGATCTGACAAATGGCTACTGCAGGTCAGAGTTGTGCCAAACCTTTTACAATCTGGGTAGTAAATATGTACTGGTTAGTGGAATTTAACCTAGGTTTTAGTAGCTCAGTTGTGTGTCATTACCAAACTATGCAGAGTATTCAGTGGGCTAGAAAGACTATATAGAGAAAAACTCTCAACACTACTCATCAAAATATTCAATGGTCTGTGTGTTCTCTTAGGGTTTATGAGACCACATACGAGTTTATATGAAACAAAACAGGCTAAACAATTTGAAATTCTAAGACATTTTCTACATGCCAGAGGAATCCCCCAGATCAGAATATTTGCTTTCGTAAAGTCTCTCCTCTTTTCTTGAAAATGCCTTCAGTCTACCTTCATTCAGAAAAGCATTTTTGTTGTCTCTGAATGTTTATCAATACTTAGGAAAACCCTTCTGCTGCCCTTCTTCTGAGGAAGATTCTACACAAGCAACAAAATACCATCTGGTTCTGCTAGCTACTTCTTGCTACTTGTGTCATTCAGCCTGCAATCTATTTATTGATTAGAATATTTATTTATACTTTTTGTTCTGAGGGAATTGACCTTTGGAACTCTTCCTACCTAGAATTTTCTGTTACACTTAACAAAATAGCACTGCACTTTTCATCTGTCCTCTCTAATTCTGAGACATATGGGAATACTGAGATGATGAGGAAGAGGATTATTTTACATTTATTCCTATCTATGATATACATCTTCATGTTCTATTTTTTTTATTGTAAACCTTTCTGATAGTCCGCTTGAGAGATACTATCTCTGTTTTCTTCACCTTGAACATGTTTACAGTGTTATTACAATTTATTTCAGTAGAATAACTCTTGAGTTACACAAGTGTGAGAAGATAATCAAGTCTATAAAAAATAATCTATCACTTTCTAATGCTAACACGGAAGTGTCTTGCAGCACTCTAAAGTAGGATCAATTCATCCTGTTATAGTTTGGTATTGCCATAACTTATAACTTGAGTTCTAGAACTTTATTGATTATAGCCAACCAGAGAATTATTTTCTTTAGAATCTCTTATTCACTTTTAGTTATTTTAAATTGTTATTCATTCCTCGACAGCAGGATGCCCAAGATTATGAGTACTTTAAAAATAGTCTGAATAAAAAGAAGTGTTCCCATTTAAAAACTACTAAAATATAGTTTCTGCACAGTATATATCATGTTGTATTTTTTCATGTATGGTATACTCTTATCATTATCATCAATGACATTAGATGTTTTCTGAAAATCCCACAGCTCGAATTAAGTTTCTGTGCAATACAGTTTTTCCAAGAAAATAAAATACTTGCAGTCATTTTGTATAATTAAGGTGCTTAAACATGACTACTGAAGTATAGATTTCTATATTTTTCAATATCTATACTGGAGTATAGATATTGTCCATTCCTCTGTAGCATTCACCTAAACACATTCGGTAGGGCAGACCTTTCATTATCAATAGTCTGCTGTTCTTCAGGCAATAGACGTTCATTACATTGTAATTAATGAAAAAAATCCCATCACCTCTAATACGTGACATGTATTGCCAATGTGAGTCCTACCTTCTATGTATCACTTTAATACAAAGTTATTAATTTTCTCTTGTGCAAAGTTCTTAATCTCTGTTCAGATGCATTCTTTCCTTTGATTTTTTTCAAAGACCACCATGATAGGTAACAAATGTTATTTTTCCCAATCCCTTCTGCTGCCTTGTTTGTCCAGCTTGCCTCACCATGTATTTCAACAGTCTCCAAAGAAAAACTGCACACTCTTCATCTGGTATCACTATTTTGCATGCACTGTACTCCTTTGGAGTACCAAATACTACAACTTACAGCTTTGTCACAGGTAAGAGACACTTACTATTTATCTTTAGTCTTTTGAAACTCTTCTGAGGGTGTGTACAGCCTATTGAATGTGTTACTCATCATGATAAAATGAAAATGATTTAGACATGATTGCACCTGGGGAAATCCTTGTAACTATTGCTAGTGAAAGCCATGAACAAATGTTTCCATTTCCATAATTATCAGTCTCTGAAATGTGATTTTATGTCACACAGTCAGTTTTGTGTCAGAAATTAAAAAGGAATGTGATGAGTTGTTTTATGCTACTGTGAGTCACTTTGGGGCAGTAGTAATGGACTTTAGAGATCTCACTTTTTCTTTCTTTACCTGAACAGTTCTGAATGGAACCTGGTTTAAAACACAGTTTTAAATTGTAGAAATATGATACAAATAGACGAGAAAAAGAAAAACACAGTCTTACAGTTGCATTTAAACTATATGTACATTTCTTTTAAAATAAAGAACAGTGACATTATCACAAAAATACGTTTTAAAAATACCAGTGCACTGACAATATTTACATGGAATAATGCCAAATAAAGGAGTTCAAAATGCTTGGAATGTCTTCAGCCAAATTTTTTTTAAGTCTTATTTCCCTTTAGTTACTATTATGACTATCTTTACATGAAAATATCATACATATGCAAAAGCCTTTCCAGTGACAGGTTTCCGAAATTGTAAAGTTAAAAATTACTCTCCTGTTTGACCTCTTTGACTGACACTGCACCAAAAAGTACCTTATAATATCAAGTCATTATATGGGTGATCAAGGTAATAGCACAGCCTTGTAGGAACTGATTGGTTATTGTGTCACCAGGCCAGTTTCTGGAGCAATCTGTGACCAATTTCTGTAGAGGATGAGGTTTCAAATTTTGAACTCTGCTGGTTAAACAGAGTTGCTGCTGTGAGTCTTTATGAAGGTTGAGCAAGTAGAATCTGCTGATCTGCCAGTTGTTCCAAAAGATTGTGCTCCTGTTGTGAGAATTCTACTCTTTATGCATGACTGACCTTAAAGTTGGATCCTGCTGTGAGGTGTGAATGAGCCATTGCAAATAGATTGCCAGCATAACTCTAAGCAATGGATATAGTAGCCAAGATTTCACAATTATGGGCAACAGTGTTGAATTATGTAGTCTGTGTTAAAATTACCCACACTGTTTCAAAAAAAACCCCACATAACTTTACCTAGATCCCTAACTAACTTTTGTTACTGCAGATGTTGAATGGCCCTCATTAGCCAAATCTATTTATGGAAAGAGTTTTTATACATTTGAGACGAAATCCATATCTAGATATTGCAGTAATGATTTTATTCTAGATTTTTCTTCTGCGAAACATGTAGATGAGAATGCTCTATTTCAAACCTATTTCCTTGAAGTATTTAATATGAAATATGTACATCTGGCCATTTCTTTGAGATAGTGATAAAAATCTTCTGTTTGATAATTTTTATTGCAGCTAACTCTCAAAAAATAATCATGCAATGTAAGAATTTATACTCTTTAATGCATTCTTTCAGTGACACCTCCTTTGTTATAGGCCCTAGATACCATACGTTCATTTCTGGAAGATCTGAATGTCATTGGTTATACAGAACACAGGAATACTGTCCAGCTCCTTCCTTGGCAGAGTGAATGATGGTCCTGGTTTACATTTGTGGAGTGCTCTTGCATGGAAAATTATATTCTCAATTACATATATCTAAACTTTTCATTCCTGTTGCAAGATGCAGGTAGTTTCAGAAGAACTACTGAATCTGACAAAACTTGCATGTTTTACAAAATTATAAAGTACAATTATGTTTGTGACAAAAACCCTTTTTTTTGCCATTTGCATATCTTTTTTCTTCCTGTTTGCAGCAGAAAAATACATCTTAAAGGCACATAATTCCTTAGTTAAAATGAGAAACAGAATCCTTCTGTAGAAAGAAGACAGAAGACAGAAAAACAAGTTTGTAAAGGATAAGAAATAGCAGCAGAACTTTATGAAGTAATGAACACATCTCTGCTTGTGTGATTCATATGTATCCCTCATGAATAGAAAGTGTTAACTGATTTCCAGGGAAGAAAGGTACATGATAAGCAGCCTAATTGTCTAAGGAGTGAATCCGCAGATCTAAATCTGCTTTTGCACTTCTAAGTAACAGACATGAAATCAGATTAACCAGGCTCAGGGGTTGCAAGATGTAGAAACTCTGAAATGAACAAAAAAGCTTCCTGTGAATGTAGGCAATAGATACTGGTAAGGGTCAGACTGAAACAAAAGCTCTAGTGTCAGACTTTCACACCGAGTCCTGGTGCTGATGAATGGAGTCAGAGAGCCAAGGTGAGTTAGAATAGAAGAATGAGAGAATATATTGGAGAAACTATGTAAAAAATCAGAAACATTCATTTTGTCCCAGCTTGTGACACTATCTCATACTATTTAACACACAGATAGTGTGAGAGTGCTCTTACTTTAAAGACACTGTAAAAAATATATTACTTTGTATTTTCAGTTTTTAGTATAGGACTTTCTGCAGCTCCCAAAGACATATATTTATAGGGTGGCACCTTTACATACTTACTACAGGGAACTGGTGGATGTTGTATTCCTGGCCTGCTGGGAGAGGGATATAACCCAACAGAGTTCAACATCCATTCCTTTATCTTTTGCTTAAAACATAAGAATCAAATTTTTTTGGTCTTGTGATCAGCCTTAACTGCTCCTTCTGAAAGGAGATCAGAAATACTGTGGTCAGTTTCATTTCATATCTGCACACTGCAGAGCTTGTGATTCCAGTAATGAGCATGCCAGTCTCTAGGAGTTGAAGAAATTTGACCGAAGTTGTGTCATTCAGCATCTGTGTAATTGATCTGTTCTAAGGAAGCTATGAA
This sequence comes from Caloenas nicobarica, assembly GCF_036013445.1. Lineage (NCBI taxonomy): Eukaryota > Metazoa > Chordata > Aves > Columbiformes > Columbidae > Caloenas > Caloenas nicobarica. The sequence goes on along the minus strand of NC_088248.1, from coordinate 56,296,678 downwards.
GTATTATGGCTTACCTGGGGATTTTACCTTGGCCTTTTGGACCTCTCTTTAGCAAGTCTGCAAGTTTTTCTAGAGGAGCACCAGATAATTTTTCTTCTTCATTGTCACTGAACTTCTTGTCTAAGAAGAGGAACTGGAGACTTTTGCATCTGCTTTGCTCCAACCATAAACTTTACTTTCAGTTATTGAAACAGTCAGAAAATTGTAACTGATTGGCTGGGAACTTTGACCAGATCAGCTATGTTCCTGTAACATCTATCTAAAACCTCTCAGTTTGTGAGAGGTAACACTGACATATTGAACAGAGATCTAAATGTAAATCAAGACATGAGTATTTAGCTGACTGCTCTTATCTAATTTCATTATGGATCTCTGTTTCGAGTTTTACAGCATCTGTGTGTTCTCTTTGCTTTTTTATCTTCCTCTGGTTTTCAGAATATGCAAAATGTCAGGTTGGTCCTTATCTGAGTTACCTGATGGTTTATCTTTAAGTCACCACTAAAAGCTTAATGCAGTCATAGTTCTCTCTGCTTCAGATTCTTTTTACATGAAAATCTTCGTGCTCATAACATGACTGTGCTTATTTCTCATGCATGTGATATACACATTCCTGAGAAGAATTAAAGGGCCTGCTTGGCTCCCAGTTTGGCTATGAGCTGTAGAATGGAATTGAAATGACTCTAAGATGTAGGAAGTTTTACTCTAACTGCATGGAGCTTAAGGCCAGAATTAAAAAGTTATTTGTGGGATTGATAAAAATGTGTTTATGTTTCCCTCAATTAAAATTAGGAAGATAACCATCCTTATCAGAAAGAAGTGTCTGCAAGTAAAAGGGACTAATGACTGTCTTTTATGTATTTTGATTGTTTGCCTTATGTTTCCAAATGTTGTATATTCTGTTTATTGTTGCCTTGTGAATCCTAAACAACAAAACTTCAAATTTTATCATTAATTCTCTTGAACCAGGTTAAACTGCTTCATACTATAAAACATCAGGGTGGTACTGACACCTTTGATTTTCAGAGCCCATAATATTAACAGAACAGGTACAGTCTTTCCAGCTCCCATGGCAGAATTCTGAGCTTTGATAATGAGAACCAGTATAATGACATCTTTTAAAGAGCAATATTACAGTGAAGTCATTTTCTCTTTCAGGCATATTATTGAAATCTCTTGAGTTTGGGAAACACTGCCATTAAATATGCAGATACGTTACTATGGCACCTTCAAATTGAGTTTCAGGGACAACTGAAAAACTTTTAATGCTTCAATACACTGTCATTCAATTTCAGAAGTGAAAATTTCAAAGGAGTTCCAAAATGAATGTCAAAATCTTCTGAACCTAAATAGAAGAGTTTCAATTTTATCAAAGTACAATGAATTCAATAATATTTTTTAACATAAAGTCTATTTTCTTCCTCTAATCCATAGTTTATCACTGTTTTTTCTTACCTACACATCTCTGTGATGAGAGTTCCTTCCTTTAATTACTTCAATGCATCTATCTTTAGTTATTTCTCTTATGAAGCCAAGGACTGTACTAATGACTCTTCTAGAGCAATGTGTCAGTTTTTAAAGTCCATTAACTTTCTATGACTTTCTGCATACTAACAATCACTATTATATTATTTCTCCTGATCTTGAAATCCAATTTAAATTCCAACCATGAAATTTCAGTGATGGAACATGTTTTTTAGTTGCTCTATCTTTCTACACTCAGTACAGAACTGAGATAAAAAGTTGTAAGTTATATTTTAAGATCTCTTTCACACATTTTTCAATGACAAGTAATCAACATGAGACAAATTTGGCAGTTATGAGACTCAAAACTTTCAGCAAATAAAGATTCTTATTGAATTTGTTACTGTTTCAGATATATTGCTACTGACATCTTCTTATGATTATTTATTTAACATCTTTCTCCATTCCAAAGGCTATGGGTTGGAAGCCCAACAGATCTTCCAAAATTATTCCCTTATGTCATATTTTGTTTCTGGTCCACAGAGAGTAAATGTCATCTTTCTTTGCAAGCTTTCTTGAAGAATGCCACTTTTATTCTTGTCACATCAGGTCTGCATGTGCATATCATGAGATTTATCATGGAAAGGGCAAGAAGGAAACTCTAAATTAGCTTTAGATCCTTATTTCAAGATCTAGCTGATGATGGCTTTGATAAGCTTCAGCCTCTATACGAGGACCTGATCTGGCCACAGAACAACTCTCTTCTAGGTTTTGACCAGAAATAAAACCAAAGAATGTGACCCAGATAAGAGCTGAAGTGTGACAGTGTGTCCTCCACTCTATTTTAACTGCTAACCAGAATGACAGTGTACACGCAACTTGTACTTGCAGGTGAATTTAGATGCAACTGATGAAGTACATTAATTGACACTGAAATTCCACATAAGTTCTTCTAGTCTTCAACAGAGACAGCTCACACAACTGTAAAAATTCCACAGAAAATTTAAGTAAAACACTGAACAAAACCCACGTAAAATAACCTGCAGGAAATACCCAGACTATTCGGAAGTCTTAGTCCCAGTGGTTTTAATTATAGCAGGACTGAGTGAGGTATTCTCAAACTTTTGAGCTACAAATTTGCTGTTTATCTTAATCTCCTGATGAACAGTCACTGCAACCTAAAAAAATTTCAAAGCTTATCAGCAATTACTTTGTTTTAACCCAAGTGAGTGTTGAGCCAAAAACATTTCTGTAATGAAACCATATTCTAATATGAGAGTAGCTTGAGGAGATCTGTTTGTTTGTTTTTAGTAAAAAGGACTCCTATTTTACTTTTTTGAAAAGTGAACCTTAGCCAATGATAGATAGAACTTTCATGTTAATGGAAGAAGCCAATGTTCCTCTGAGCTACGCTACATTAAGTTTTCCCTTTGGGTCACATAATGGTGGCAGTTTATTTGTTCTGCTCTGCTTTAAATCCTGTGACCATTGCTACGAAGGGATGTTGTACACCTCAGTGTACCAGTAAGAATTGCTACATCTTTTCCTGGCATGGAAATAATTAGGTAGCATTTGCATAATTGCACCACATCAAGGAAAGTACTTGTGCCACAGAGAGTTAAAATCATAAAATAATGGAAATGGGTAAGTTCCCAACATTTCCCTAGCAAAACTGGTTTTGTTATGTTCACTTTCAAACCACTTCTAAATCAAGTGTGGAGCTACTGCCCAAGCTGTCTCCAGTTTCATTAAGATCTAGTTTTATTACACTGATGTGCCAGGAGCAATAGTATCTGCCAAAAAAGTGCTATTAGTTAAATCTATGCTTGAACTACAATTGCCCTGAAATTAAAACTGGAAAACAAAAACAACCCTGTAATTAATATGTCAGATCTTATTAGATCTCGAAAACTGGCTGTACTTCATTTCAAGGCTGGCAAAAACGATGAGCATTATCTGTATGCAGTTAAATACCCATGACACTTTTGTTTCTCATATGGTTTCAATACAAAGATACCTTTCACTTTTTGCCAGGGATTTAAGCAGGGCAACTAATCAGATTTGACATCAGTATTTAACTGGTCTCGTATGCATTTTTTTAAAAATAAAACCCTCCCTTCCATTTAAATTATTGCAGTTTATACTGTTTTTCTCTATTTAGAAGGTATAAATTTACATTTTCCTTTGGTTACACACTATCTCTACAGCTTCTATAAAAAAAAGTAAAAGCAGCGGTGTGAACTGCTTTGTCCAAGTAGAAGTAACCTTTGATCGACTACTACTTGAACAGCCAGAAATTATCATCTGCCTTCATTTGCTGTCAAATAGACAATTGTATTATCTTCTGGATACCAGTTTAGTGTATTGGTTCTACTTCCTCCTTAAATACACGCCATCACTTTTTAAAAATTGCGATAGGTTTTGTTTTTTTTTTTTTCATGATGCGTTAATTATTAAAATGTTCCCATCAGAGTCAAAGAGGGATTCTGTACTCATATTGCTGCTCCATGTTAGATCTGTGAGGGACACTAGCAGAGCATCTCAGTGTATCCTGTCAATACCTCTGACTAAAACTAGTCTTCAGCTTAGGGATCCCCTAGTTATAATCAATTTCTGGTGGGTTTTTTTGTGGTTTTGTTTGTTTGTTTGTTTGGGGTTTTTTTGTTTGGTTTGGTTTGGTTTGGATTTTGTTTTGGTTTTGTTTATTTTTGTTTTCTGTTTTGGGGTTGGTTTTTTTTTGGGGGGGGGGGGTTTAAACTTGTTGTATACTAATTCAAGTAAAATCTAATTGACTTCTGAGGAAATTCTGAAAACCAGGGGGTCAATACAGAAGAAATATATCTTCTACTTCCCCTTAGAAGAGGAAAAGTTTTAAACCTATCAAGACATACAAAAGTGCTTTGAATATAAGGTAACAATTCTGCTGAAATTTGCATAAAACTCCAGTCTCATGCAAGGCATCCTTTACAAGGAGGGATAACCTACATGACAGTATGGCACTTATATATTTTACAGAAAAACAGATAATGTTAACTTGGATCAAATGCCTTGTTAACTTGATATATGTTAACCTGTTATGGGAGTTAAGCCAGTGTATTCAGTTTTACCTTGAGCATTTTTTGAAAATGAAGCAATATCTCATATTAATAAAGTAATTTTTTTAATGCTCACTGTACAAAGTTCATCTAACTTCACAAACTAGTATACAGCTGGTCTAGAATATAATTACTAAAGTTACTCTGATTTATATATTTGTTTTGATTTATATTAGTAGATCTTGTTTAGTAAGACTGAATGGATTAACCTTATTCAGTTTTAGAACTTTCTTCTGTCTGAACTCAATTAAATATTCCACTTAAAATACCTACACTTTCACCCAGTTTCATGACATATACAAGTGTGAGATCTATAAGGGAATACACAGTGTGCATATGAAGACAACTTATTTTACAGACACCTTAGAACAGCAGAAGAATGTCAATCTTAAAGTTCTACTAGCACAAAAGAAGTTCTATTGATCTAAAGAGGCATTACAGTGCTTTTACTTCATTTAAAGACTAAAATATTTCCTTAACAAGGTTGCTGTAAAGCCCCAGCATCCATAACTGTAGGTGTTAAAAACTGAGGATTTAGAAAAATTTTGAGAAAAGTAGTTTGTTTTACAAACTTAAAAATGGTAACATAAACTAACAAAAGGTTTTATTAACATTTTATGAACTGAAAGAATAACTATTTTCTGATTTTAATTTGATCCGATCTGATATTAAAAGTGATAATTCTGAAATATTTATTACTGCCATTTAACTAGAAATTGGCATTACCTCTCTTCCTTGAAATAATTATGTATGCTTGTTGAATAATGAAAACAAATGTTAAGAGAATGGCAAATTCAAAGAACAATCAAGATTTCCACTATACCTATCAACTATGCTTTGCCTTTTGGTAAGCGTAAGACCACATATAAATTAAACTCAAACATCAAAACCAATTAAACAAACACCACCCCCCACACCCCTCAAACTAATAGAAGTATAAAGACCATTTCTTTCATATCGTGTATTTTCTACTGTGATGCCCCAGGAGAGATTCCCACTGATGAGGAAGACCACTGCTCGAAATAACTCTCTTCTTAAAAGCTTTCACCCACCCCAAATCCTTCATTAAAAAAAAAAAAAAAAGGCTGTTTCTAACAGATGTCTGATATTCAAGACACATTGTCGTTTCTATGGGATGACAGCAATTCAATGTGTTGCTAGTTTTTCAGGTTATCTTTTCAATGACTATCATGATCCCCTGGTTTATCAGATACATATATGGAAACATTTTTTTTCCTCTTTGCCCACAGCTTAATTCCTCTAAAACATACCAATAATACTAATAAAATTTAAGTAAATTTTAAACCACTTGCTTTTCTATTTAGAGGATATTTGCTTATCGAATCTTCCACGAATCACCTCACTGTACATGTATGTTGATACTACCATGTCTGAGAGACTAGCAATGCTGTCAGGACACTCAGCTGTTTCTCAGTATAGATAAAGCTCAAAACTTTGGCAAGAGAGTTGATGTTTGAAGGAGGCACTCGCAAGACCTATCAACCATTACTTTATTTTATTCTATTCTAATGAAGCTTTCTGATCCCAGAATATTAAAGCAATCCATTGCTGTAAGTATACCTAGCCACCTTTCTTCTAGACAGATAAAAGCATCATGAAACTATTTATTCATCTATGGCTAATTGGCAGACTGTTCCCTCTTTTATTAAATATGGGTAATCAATACCATAATGGCTTCCAAACAAAACTGTTCCAACAGACAGAGACCAGGTAAGAAGACTGCCACACCAATAAAACTCCCATTACACCCAGAATGCAGCAGCCTGTCTCCTCAGCTAGAGCAAAACTGTTATAAAGCAATTGTAAATGTCTGAAATCTGCCAAATTTTTTGTCTTATCTTTTTAGTGCTATTTTATACGATCTTTCTGGACTATCGAGTCCCTAACTAGCTAGTGCCCTAGATATTTCATGTTATAAAACGGAAGATCTAGATGATGTTTGAAATTCACTAGCTAGCATCTTACACAAGCTTACAAATAATCAAACTGTCTATTTTATTTTCTGAAAATTTACTTTCTGATATGAGTCATAAAGAGCAGACAGATGATTTCTTCTCACTTACCTTGGAACACCCTTCCAATCTCTGGAAGGTCAGATGAGAACCAAGCCTATATTTTTTGCAATTAATAGTAAACTTATCTATCTCAGGTATTTGAAATCACCCTTCTGAACAAAAGCTCTTGTTGCTTACATAATATCAGGACAAATGGACCATTATGAAGTTACTTTCATCTTGGACAATTTCTATCAGGAAGTTCTATATCTTGTTAAGATCTAGGGTTTTGTAAATCAAATGCTAGTTTCTGTTAAGTTGTACTCTCCCTTAACAGGAGGTTAGTTTCCAAAAACAGCTGTGTTACTTGAGATGTGTAACTTGCAGATCAGTGAAGTGAAAGGCTCACCTCAGCTGGAAATGATATTTCACTCCCAAAAAGTCATTATGGGATACGATGTGACAAGGCATGCCCTTCACTTCACTGACATGCATACCATATGGCACAAAATGCCACAACCTGTTCAAGTTTAGGATATACAACTCATGCAACCACATAGCCTTTTTTTTTCTTTCCACATAAGCATTAATGTGAAACTGCGAAGCAGGAGGGAGCTAATCAGAAAGTGTTTCAATGGCGCTTGCATTCTTTCATGACTGATTCCTACCTATAAACCTAATTAAAAGACCCAAACCAAATACTTATACCTCTCCCTCCCCAAGAGCCTGCGATGGGATGAATAGAAAGATGAACTGTACTATAGAGCAAAATATCTCCATATGTACTTTTCTTGGAGTGGAAATGAATTTGAATTAGCTAAAAATCATTTTAGGTACCTTGTTGCTGTCTGCAAGTCAGAGATGGTCCACATTGTTATATATTTCACATTCTACTGGATAGAAAATTTTCTACTGGGCAGCTTGTGCCTCACATAACCTTTTGAGCAGCAAGATAGGGCAGTTGGGAGAGATAGGCAGACAGTATACACAGCACCTGTTTATTGAATTTAAAGACAGCTCTATGGGAGACAGGGGTTGCATTTACTAAGTCAATCAAAAAATTAGTTTCAGTTGAAGTGAACTAGGAACAGTCAAGAATTTATATTTAGATAAATAGTATGATCACCTGACTGAATATATTTCAAACTGTTCTAATTTTTTACATTGATATGTGCTGTAATTTTTCAATGTTTTATAAGGAAAAAAAAAAAAGTATCTCTTTGTACCGTTTTAGCGATTCAGTGTGGTGATTCTGAAGGATTTTATTAAGTTCTCCCATTAATTTACATAAATATCCCCTTACAGTTTTCTAAGCTAACATATATACAAATGAAACAAACAAAAAGCCCCTCCCAACCAGTGAAGTATACAACACATAACTTCCATGGTTGAATTTTGAGGGAACAAATGTAACAGCTGTAATTTAACTGAATGATGGGGGCTGAGTTTACTAATTCAGGCTTTAAATAAACCCACGGTTTCCACTCTTTTGGCCTCTAAAAGCTACCAAGAAATTTCAGAAAACCAGGGGTTTTTTTAAAGGAGAGCTTATCATTCATTCTGAAAATCCTAATGTCTACAAAACTTTTATTAGCTTCAATGGAAACCATGCAGGTATGACTGTGGGACTCACATCCCATAAGGGCATCTATCATAGCGCTTTCTGATATCTTTGGTGATAGCTGAAATGTTAACTACTGTAATGAATCAACAGATGTTTTAAACCCTTCTATATTCAGTTTCTGTTGAGAACAGAAGCTCCAAGACTCATTTTCTTGTTGTGTTTTTGTTTGGTTTTGTTTTTATTATATTTTTAAAAGCAAACCTTTATACATATCCCTAATACAAAATGTGTTAGGCATTTTCTGTGTGTGAGAGGAAAGCCATCAGAATTTTCCTGTATTTTTCATTTATTTGGAAATTCTTAAGAGCAAGAATAATTTTCTCTGAGCATAGGCAAGAATATTGACCTATAATCCTGTGAAAGCAAACCACAGCTGTACTACAGTATGGAAGCTCTGCAAGGGTGAAAGTTAAAATGTTTCTGGATTTTTCAGAGATCGTAACTCTGAGCTCTTCTCCATTCCCAGTGAAGATTTATCAGGACAACTTGCCTTAGAATAAATATATAAAGCACTAGTTAAACTTCTGTCTTTCACTTGGACATCAGCTTTATTGTACCAATCTTTGAAGAGGAAGGAGAATATGTTTTAAACAAGCTCGCACTTCTTTACAGCAATCTCATTAAAAAAGAAGAAAAGCGTTGGTTTCAGTAATGGTACTTAAGTCTGTGTAAAACTATCAATTATTGAAATTCATTAATTAAGCAAAATATTTGCTGAAAGTTGCTGCGCACCTCTCTCAGTTTGAAGGTTTTTGTATCAAAACACAGTCTCATTAAAATTTATTTGCTAATCAGATTGTTTACAATTTCATTTTATGAGACTATAATTTTGCATCGAGGTTTTGAATTCTTTTCATTATAATTTTATGCCAATTAACTGAGAGGGGAAAAATGTAATTTACAGGTTTGCATAATTGCCCAGATGTTAATATGTAGCACAAGTTGAAAACAGAAACAAAGAATTTTTAAGCTTACAATTTTAAAAAAAGAAAATATCTCACTTTATTTTCTTCTCAGCTGCTAATTTTGCGAATCTATTTTTGGAGGTAACATACATTATCCTGAATTTGATTAAAATCTGGAAAATTGTTTTAGTATTCCAGTTTTCAGTGTAATAGCTTTAAAAGGGAGACTTGATACAAGGATGCAAATCTGAGTTTTTAAAAACACACATCAAATATTGAGCTTCCTACCAAAGGTAGGGAAAGATGATTATGTTCAGTGGGGAATCTGAAGGATAAGAAATTTTCCCAGTCGCAAACTTTTGGTTACTTCTGTACCCTATGTAATTAACTATGCCTGTTAAAAATACCTTTTTGGATCTATTTATCAAGTAATTTTTCATCCCCTTTTAGTCTGTATCTGGATTTTTGTCTTCAAGTTCCAGACTGAAAAAAAAAAAAAGGCATTGTAAGCATCAGTTGTTCATGTAAAGGTAAATATGTGGTAAAAATAAGGTCACGTATTTCAACAATAATGCTCAATTTAAATGAAAATAGTAATAAAGATATTACTTAGAAGCATGGACTCCTAGTCTTCAGTGTGCAATTTATTTTGCTACAAAAGCATATCTACCCACTGTTGAAATCTGCTTGCAGATCAAATTTGTATGCATTTTTTACCTAACATTCTCACATACAAATACACGTATTACCACAAATAAGAAAAAAAGTTTATGTTTTTCAGCTTTCTGTTTTCATTCATCTGGCAGCACTCTGCTGGATTTTGTTTCTTTGGTTTCTGTTGTGCAGCCAAATCTCCTCTCCCCCACTGTTTATGTAATTCCTTCACACACAAAAAGGGAAAACTGAAGAAGAAATGTTTTAAGCTAAATCAGTAGTCCATACTTTTCAGAATTTCAGAGGAAAGCATTCAAGTTGATTGATTCACATATATAAACATATACACTATTATCCTTGGATCCATATGTATGCAGTAAAAGACAGCTGGGGGAGTGATAGATTAGGAGTGGGAGGATGAAGTGAGGGAATGGCTCAGTCTCAGAGGCTAGATTTGAACAGGAGTAATGAAATGATGCAAAGGACCGGCAAGAATGAGAAGAGGAAATCAGAAAAACAACAGAGAATGTAGCAGTGAAGCAGAAATGGTGGAAGCAATGAGCTGGGATGAGAGAAAAAAGATCTAGTGGGTAAAGAGTAAGGAAGAAAACAGGAATCAGAGATAGCAGAAAAAAGGACCTAACTGAACCTAGATGAGTTGAAATTGTAGATTCAGCCAGTAAGGCAGCAGGGAAAAGGAGGGTTTGTAAAAAATGATGGTAAATGCAAAGTATTCAGCCATAACAGAAATGTAGGAACTAAATAACTAAATATAACACTGGAGCAGGCTGCCAGAGAGGTGGTAGATGCCCCATCTCTGGAAACTTTCAAGGTCATGTTGGGTGGGACTATGAGCAACCTGATCTAGTTCAAGATGTCCCTGTTCATTGCAGGGGGGTTTGGAGCAGATGACCTTTCAATGTCCTTTCCACCCCAACTATTCTATGATTCTATGATAAATAAGTATAATAGAATGAGTGATGGTCAGTGTCTCAGACAATTACACGATGTGAAAAGGAAATAGCTTTGCACAGGCTTAAGTCTATCTGTACTCATGGCAGCCCTTTAAACATATGTGTGTTTTTCTGAAGAAGGCTCAAGGTTCCTGTAAATGCTGATTAGACAGAGAATCCCATTGGATAGTATATGCCCAAACTAATTCTTCACATGTGTATCAGTTGAGATGAAAGGATGCATTTTTCCTATGCAGAGATGGGGAAACCGTGTTAGGAAAGTTGTAACTATAATGTAGTGGAGTATTCCCTTTTGAGAGAGGAATAAACTGGGAAACATTTTGTGAAAAGAGTTGAGAGGGGGATAAAACGTAGATTAGTTAGGCTGGCCACAATTCTTTCAAATTAAAAAGTTGAAAAACCAGCCACAAACATCTTTAATCTGGCGTCTCAGGGCATCAGCCCTAACTTTTTCTAATACTCTCATCATTGCATGGATATTTTGTCCATGGTGACTGTTACCACGCAATGCAAGCAAATCACAGCAGCTGCAGATTTCATTCTCTCTACACACTTTTTTTTTTCCTTCACAAAATGGTAAATGATGGAAACTTTTTCTTTCCCTTAAGAAACTTCTAAGGTGATTGTCACTGTGTTTTTTTATTCTCAGTGGTTCATAAGCGAAAATAGACTATCTGTAGAAATATACATATGGTTGGATATGTCATAAACATGTGAGTAACAACCCTGCTGCTCAGTTTTACTGCTATATCACAGATAAAGCTTGCTGAGGAATTGTTTGGATTTTTGATATTGACATGAAAAAAGGAAATGAGATGGAAAACATTAATAAAACAATACCTCTAGAAGACTGAGCCAAGGATGAACTGTCAACACAGGCAGCTTCCACTCTTGGAGTCTATGTGACAGTTTAAGTATGATGAAACCTATTATAAGAGGCAAAGCAACCAAAGGAAGTAATTTCATCCAAATATAGGACTTTAAAATAATCCTCCTGCTATGCCACCCAAATATAAACAACATAGGGTTTTTTGTTGACTTTCATAGTAGCAATGCAGGTATCCAATTTAATTCAATGAGTTTCCCCGTCTTTCAGAAAACTTTTATTTCCTGTCTTCAGCACCCTTAACTGCCTGTTAGTACTTCTTTCCTAATGTCTTAGAGAAAAGTTCCATTTGGAATCTTATCACAGATTATGAGAAAATTCAGGCTATTTTAGATTGAAAACTTATTCAGGTGAAAGTAATCTGCCACAGAGGTGGGGGTAGCATTTCAGGATGGGTACGGGGAAGTTCTAAATAAACTCTTCAGAATTGTAATTCTATTTGTTCAACCTAACCTATAGGTTACTCTCCTGCTACTGTAACACAGGAGTACATTTTGAAAGTCTTCGTACAGAAATGTTGACATGACTAAACTTGCTGTTCAAAACAGCCTACCTAAAGTTTTACACTAATATTTTTTTCATGTTTTTTTTTCAAAAGTAATAATAATAAAAAAGGTCAAAACTGCATTCTGGAAGAATTTTGGTTCCAAGAAAAATAATTGCAGTTTATTGCAAATATTTTTTAAAAGGCTTTACGAACCTCATTCAGGTCAACAAGGCCAAGTGCAAGCCCCTACACATGGATTGGGGCAACCCCAAGCACAAACGCAGGCTGGGTGGAGGATGGATTGAGAGCAGCTCTGAGGAGAAGGACTTGGGGTTGTTGCTTAATGAGAAGGTCAACATGAGTCAGCAATGTGCATTTGCAGACCAGAAAGCCAACCATATCCTGGGATGTATCAAAAGAAGCGTGACCAGCAGGTTGAGGGAGGTGATTCTCCCTGCTCTGCTCTGGTGAGACCCCATCTGGAGTACTGTGGTCAGCTTTGGGGTCCCCAATGTTAAGAAGGATATGAGCCTGTTGGAGTAAGTCCAGAGAAGGGCCACAAAAATGATCAGAGGGCTGGAGCACCTCCGCTATCAGGACAGGCTGACAGAGTTGGGGTTGTTCAGCCTGGACAAGAGAAGGCTCTGGGGAGACCTTATAGCAGCCTTCCAGTACCTAAAGGGTACCTACGAGGAATCTGAAGAGGGACTTTTTACAAGGGCTTGTTGTGATAGGATGTGCTGGTTTGTCTGAAAATGGGTTAATTTTCTTCGTGCAGATAGAAACCTTTCTTTTCCATAACTAGCGTGCTCATTATTTGGACTTAGTTTGAGAGCGAGCAGATAACACCCCAGCACAGAGCTAATGTTTTCAATTGCTCTGGTCTGAGAGCCAAGGACATTCTGTGTGCTCTGCCCACAGGTGTGAGGCATCGAGGAAGGAGGGGGCAGAGATGGGGCAGAGCTTGACTGACATCCAGGTTTACCAATAAGAGTATTCCATCCCATTAGTGTCATGCTAATTATTTAAGGAGAGTTGGGAATTGGGATCTTATGGTTGGCTCTTCCGATCTCTCTGGCTCTCTCTCTTCTCTTCGCTTTCTTTTTTGTCAGAGCTGGGGGAGTTTTGGTTGGGATGTTTAGTCCAGCCTTTTGCTATTTTGCAGAGGCTTCTGGGCTTTTCTGCCTTTTTCCTTTCTTTTCTCTCTCTGGGATTGGCTGTGGGACCAGATGCCATTTCCCGGGACTGGCTGCTCAGTGCGTTCATGAGGAATTGCCTTGAGTATCTTTTATTTCTATTTTTTATATATATTTACTAGTAGTGTATTTGTATTTTGTTATTTTATTAAACTGTGTTTATCTCAATCCAAGTTTCTCCCTTCCGTTTTGATTCTCTCCCCTGTTGCGGGGGGTGGGGGTCCGTGAGCAGCTATCATGGTTGTATTGCTAGCTCGGGTTAAATCACAACATAGGACAAGGGGTAATAGTTTTAAGCTGAAAGAGGGTAGACCTAGATTAGATATAAGGAAGAAATTCTTCACCACGAGGGTGTTGAGGCACTGGAACAGGCTCCCAGAGAACTTATGGATGCCCAGTCCCTGGAAGTGTTCAAGGCCGGGTTGGACGGGGCTTTGAGCAACGTGGAACTAGATGATCTTTAAGGTCCCTTCCAACATAAACCATCCTATGATTCTATGACTCTTAATTTTGGGTGGCTTTATAAAAGTAATTCCCCAAAAACATGCACAAGCAAAATTAAAATAAGTAGCTTTAGATGGATTTCTGTAACTAAGTGTGTGGAAATCACACTTTTCTCTCTCCATAAGAGAAAATATGGGACACAGATCTTATGCAATAGTGGCTGGACAAGGAAAATGAAATTTAAGCCATCAGGTTTGTAGCTAGATTCTTATGTTTTCTTAGATTTTGCTAAGATTTCATTCCATTGATTTCAGTGACCACTGAAAAAGATGGTTTCCTACAAGTAAAATGAACATCTTCATGAAATAATTGTTTCAGTAATTGTTCCCTTTTCAGTAGGACAGTACTGCTTTACGTATCCAGTTATATAGAAATAATACTGCACATAACTAATGTATGTGTTTCTGCATTAATAATATTCAAATGTCATTCATTTTCTAATATAAACATTTGTACTTCAGTAATTAAAAACTGTTTGTAATTTTTACTTCCAAAGTTATGATGTATACAGACATGCTGCAGTAAACAATAGACGTTCCTAATGTTGCAGAAGTGATGGAGAGTTGTTTGGGTTTTTTGATTTGGTTGTTTTTTTCTTTCTTCAGAAGGTAACGAAGTGGAGTGGCACAAACTAAGTCAGAACACATCAATTGCATTGGCATCAGTTACAAGGTATAAACAAATTGATTGAATCTCTGATATTTTAGTTTTCAAATTCTTTTGAAGAAGATTAAATCGGACTTATACTCAGATAAATCTCCTGTTTGACCTCTGACTTAGGATCAAGCACAGTCATAGAATAGCTCTGCAGTGGAGGAAAACTGTGGAGCTTTATTAGCAAAATTTTTTCTTCTAGGTCATTTTTGCTTCATGTTTATTCCAAAACAACAGACAAATATCTTTTCCATCTAACACTCTTGCCTGATGAAAGACTTCTATTTTATTGGGATTTTTTTTTTAACTTACAGGACACAAACTGGACTTTACTGTACATAAGTCGTTGCATACATGACTTTTAAGTGCACCAAAATACATAGGGAATATTTATTTTTCTATTATTACAGGAAGTGTCAAATTTACTAGGAATTGCAGAATTATGACAATCACAGAACTAAACAGATACAGTGAGATTCACCTAATTTGTTTTTATGATAAATATTTCCTTAATGAAGATTTCAGTAAACTTTTTATAGACTTATTGAACTGGAACCTTTATTTATGAGCTGTGTAACTAAGGCAAAACTAAAACAGCAGAAGTTCTTTTTTTCTGAAGTATGAAGATTTTTGTTAGATCTATTCAAATATTTGAAAACATTCACATTAACAAAAGAGTAGATGTGTCTGAAGACAGATGGGTCAGACAAAAATATCTAAATTACAGTCTGGATCCATTTTAACAGTCAGAACTCAGTAACAACTAAAAGAACACTGCTTGATGTTTTGTTTGGAAAAAAGTTGGTAAGTTCAGCTTAATTTTAGTAAATGACAGACTACATAACAAGATTACTAACAAAACAAGGACTCTCAGTTATAAATATGAAACAAACAGGAGTAGAAACAAGTGTCTGTTTCAGCCCTGGAAATGATCTTTCTAATAGACATAGAGTGGTTGTACACTTCTTACCTCTTTGAAGCTAATTTGTCACCAGGAATGCAGTTTACCCATAGCTTCTCACTATTGACTGTTAGACACTATATAACAAGCTTAACCTTTTTTCCAATTTATCTTCCTGAAGATTTTTACTCCCTTTTAATCTTGTTTTACCTTTGTACTTTTATCTCGCTTCATATTAACACAAGATACCATTTCTTGGTCTGAAATAGAGAACTAAGAGGAGTTTATAAGCTCCTTTATCTAGAACATGTGCCCTAGTTTACCCCAACTATAGATCAGAAGATGAACAGGGCACACATTAACCTCTGTCCTCTTTGGAAAGAAAACTTGAGTGCACAACCTAGACAGGGATGAGGGCATCTTCTATCAAAGCTCTTAATTTTGTGATTGCAAATATATATCATGATACTTTATGGTATGGACCTGGTATTTACACAGCCAATATTGTTCTCAACTGTAATTATATACCTGTGAAGCAAGGTAGTGGGAATATTTATCTTGGTAATAAGATCCTATTTAAACATTTGAAAAATCATAAAAAGAGTGTATTGTATTGTGGTTTAGATATTTTTCCTTCAAAAAGCTATTAAATATAATATTTTTCCCATACAGTAAGGAATTTTAGATAGAAATATATTTGCTGTATTTCAAGTAGTTTTCAAGAACATCATGGCCTCACAATAAAGAAGTTGACTTACATAACATTTGAATGTATTTGATGGCAAGGATAGTTTAGTTTCAGATTCTTTTCAATTAGTTTACTTCTCTCATATGTTTGAGTGCGCACATATAATAAATGGCTAACATCAGATAGCTAGTAAAAATTTACCTTTTGAGGAGTATTAACTCTATCTTCTGATATATACTTTCCAGCTGTGATCTTATAGATTTTATTTAATTCCAATAAACTTAGCAGTAGTACCATATATAAATGATTTAAAGACTATAACTACAGCAGTTTACTTGAGATAATTCTAATAAAAGATGTAAAATAGACCATTGCATGTGAAACATATGAAATTAAAGAAAGACTTCTCTTCAATAAACTGTGTGATATTCTACTGACATGCAACTGGAAAAAATAATAATTTAAAATGTTTGCAAGCCCCCGAGCCTTGTACTAAGGGAAAGATCCATGGAATTACAACCTTAACCACTTTACTTACATTTTTAGCAGAACAATGGAAAAATAAGCAAACTTGTAAGCACATATATTATAATAAACTGGGCAGTTATCAGCACCTTAGAAGCATCACACTGTCAAACTAACCTCATTTATGGCAGCAGAACAACAGACTAGCAATTGGAAAAGGCAGTTGAAAGGCAGATCTTGACTAAAAGACAACAAAAATGAGGTTCTTATGAGGTTGTCATGTGATGCACAAAAACATGGTCATTATATTGTAAGACAATGTAAGACTAATTGACAAATCATGTGCAAAAACCATTATCATTTAATACACTGCTGGCCAGGAAGAAGGCGTTAAATGAGATTTGGAAGATTCTCACTAGTATGTTCATCAATTAAATAATTCCTGAAAAAATGCTGAAAAAGGGATTACTTTCTATGTCCAAACAGGTTAGTCCAAAAGGAATGGACTAAATAGGAAGAATAAACTCTTTGACTAGATAATGGGGAAAAAAATTGCAACTTTGAAGGTGATTAATCATGAGACTAAATTGGAAGAGGATTCAGTTCATGCAGCATCAAAGAAACAATGGCCAGTAGTGGTGAATATTTGTTTTATTGTATTAGGCAGAGAAAATAGACTAGATGACCTGCTGAAGATTCTTTTAGTCCATTATTCTATTAAAAGATTCCAGATCAAATCTGGGAAAATAATTAGTAATGTTCATATTTTTATGCACAAAGGTAGTGTTACCCAATCTAGTTAGAATTAGTTTTGTGCCACTATTCAATGCATATTCTTGCTTTGGCAGGGCTTGTATCTCACTGGAAAAATTAATCCCTCATTTTCTAAAATTATAGTCCTCTTGGTCAAACCACTGGCCTGTCTGACCTGCTTCTCGCAACAGCAGGGATAGATGATATATAGAGAAAGGTCTGCAAACCAGCAACTTTCAGTGATCTGTTCTCCTCCTCTTTCTCCAGCAACCAAAGTTGGTGTACATGAGGGTACACCCTCAACAGTCTTTTTAGTTTGCATCTGTAAACCTTTTGTCCAGGAATGTGTCTAGTCTCTTTTTGAGCCTGCTAATATTTTCTGTCTCCACAGCCTCCTGTGGCAGCACATTTCAGAAGATGTGTACCTGCTGTGTAAAGAAGTACATAGTTGAGCCTGTTTTGGGCTAATCTCCTATGAGTTTCATTGCATGTCCCTTCTTCTGGTATTGTAGTATTAAGTGAACATTTAGTGATCTTTTCTTTAGTGAAGGATCTGTTTGCAGCTGATCATCTACAGCATGATTTTGCAAACCTCAGTCATATCCTGTCGGCCTTTTCCTTACCAAATGGAAGAGTCCCAGTGTCCTTAACCTCACTTCATCAGGCAGCAGCTCCATCACCTCAACCACTTGAGCTGGCCATCTCGGCAGCTTCTTTCACTCCCTTGCACACTTCTGAGATGTGGAGACCAGGACTGCAGACATTACTCAGGAGGTAGTGCATCATGATTACACATAGTCACAAAATGATGCCCTCTGTCTTGCTCTCAGTATCTTTTCTGGTGATGTCCAAGATTTTGTTGGCTTTCTGTGCTGCTCTGACACAGCAAGCCAGTGATTTCAGAGCACTGTGAATAAGGATTTCAAGACCTCCTTTCTGATAGTACCTGCCAGTTCCAAGTTCAGCACTGTTGAGTTTAAGGTTGTTTTTCCCTGGAGATTCTCTTATGTTTGCCTTTATGAAGCTCATCTGCCACCTTACTACCTGCTGTCTCAGGTTTTATTTTGTTTTGTTTTGTGTTTTTCTGCAGTTCTTTGACATTGACACAATATTTGACAGCCTAAAAGACCTTTGTGGCATCTGTGAGTGTTTTCTGGGTTGCTGGTGAAGTCATTTAACAAAGCTTATACTCACAGTCATCCTTAAGGAAACATCCTGGCGAGAGCCCAGTATGTCCTAACCCTTTGCCTCCCATCCTTTAATCGACTTGAATGCACTGGTGACCTTTCTGCAGTCACCTGATGGATTTGTCCCTAACATAACTTTAATATAGAATCTTTTCAAATTCTTCTAAAAATCCAAATATTTTTACCCGACGAATGGCTTTCATAAGCTGCTCACTCACACCTTCTGTTGGCACCACACACTGTAACAGAAACCATACTGATTCTAAAGCTTTTCTTTATTATAGATCCTTCTGTCATATAAAAGACAAAAATCAGTCACCAGTCTCCAGTTTCCAGAATCCTCTCCTTGGCTGTTTCTATAGAGTTATACTGTCAATCTCTGGTGGTGGCTGTTTGTAACGCCAAGTCACACATTCTGGCTAGCAGTCCAGCAGCTTCCTATCTGAGACAACTCAGGACTCTTGGCTGAGTGCCATCTGATTGTGACAATTTATTGACCTCAGATTCACGTAGGCAACATAGTAGTTCCTGTGTATTTACTTGAATCTGATCTCTTACATCTCTGCTACAGAGAAAGAAGAGGTCAGGTGTTGGACCCTGCCCCACACCTTCAGCCAGGATCAGGTGTGAAACAAAGGGTTTATTGATCTTCTTAGATATGGCCTGATCACCTGGCATAAGCTCTTAATGCCAAACATTCCCACCAGTTCCCTAGCTGGCTTCCTGCTTTTCATGTCTTTAAAGCACTGTTCTACTGTCACTTTGAGCACACTTTGCAAGGTTTTCTGACTGACCTTTCTGGTTTAGGTCCTTAAATTTCCTCTTTACATTTGATCTACCATTTTTATATGTATTCGTTTTCTTCTTAGTTGAGCAAGATTTCCATTTTTTGGTGTTCAAACTATTAGCTGCAACAGTGTCCTTAACTTTCCCAGGAAGATACGCAAGGGACCACTTTGGTTTCTTTTTGAGTTATAGCACACATTCTGTAATAACTGGGCTTCTAATACAGCACTTATAGCAGCCTTCATGCTGCATGCAGGCTCTTTGAACAACCCCATTTTATCTTTGAAAATCTGTTTCTCTTTACAGTTCCCTTTCTTCAAATCAAGTATCAATTTGCTTGATTTATTTGTCCCACTCTCTCCCTCCACACTCTTAAAAATAATTGCACTGTGGTTTCTATTACAGAGCAGCTCTCCCATTGATCCTTTTTGGACCAAGTCCTTTGCATCTCTCAGGCCAAAAATTCCAAATAGTCTCTTTCCTATGTGCTCTGAGACAAGTTGTTGCAGTAAACAGTCATTTATTGAGTCTGAATTTTTTATCACTGCATCACATTCTCATAAGGCATTGATTGAGTCTGCTGAAATAGCTAAAATCTCCCACTACCACTCTTTCTCTCATATTTGTAGCTTGTGCAATCTCATTTCACATTTTCTGATCAGTTTTCATCCTGATAGGAAGCTGATAGTGCAACCTTTGAACAGCTTTTACTGTTAGGAACTGGGGCTTCCACCCAAAACCTCTCCTTAGTGCTACTCCTTTCCTCCAACATCATGCCACAGAGAATCATAGAATAGCAGGTTGGAAGGGACCTCAAGGATCATCTGGTCCAACCTTTTTTGGAAAAATTAATCCTTGGCTGCCAGTGCCATTCTTGAACCAGTATGTCCCATGATTCTTAAGAAGTTGGAATTCTAGGACCACAGTACCTGATTAACTGTCCTTCTTCCACCAGGTCTCTCAGTTGTCTGTTATTATTGTGTTGTCTTCTGGTGCCTTTATCAGATTGTGTAAGATGTTTGCAGTGATGGGGTTGCTGGTTCCAGTCAGCTACAATGGATCCACTGCAGGGCACAGCTGAGCCCAGCAGCAAAAACTGTGGTGCCTCAAGGGAACGTATTTAACATATTTAAGAAAGGGCAAAACAAAAAAGTGAAGAAAAAAACTGTGAAGGTAAAACAAAGCATGAGAAACAGTGCTATGAACACTGAGGCCAAAGAAGGAGGGAAGCAGGTACTCCAGGGACTGGACCAGAGAGTCCCCTGAAGCCCAGGGAAGAGACCACGGTGTAGAGCAGGCATCCGCACTGCAGCTTTTAGATGGAAAGTCTTCACAGCTGCCTTTGTTACATTTTCAGCTTCTGACAAAGTTCTGACAAAGTGAAGAAATAAAGGATCGGTATCTGGCAGAATATTTAAGATTTGGAGTACTTTTCTGAAATCGTGAGATCCAGATGGTTTTGAAGAGAGAGTGCAACCTGGAATTTTCACATTGCACGTGAGTACTCTAATCATCTTTTTCAAGACAGAGCCTTCCTTTTTTCTTACAGTGAGGAGGGAAAGCAAAATAAAGAATTATAAAAGTCCAATCTGCAAAAATAAATAAACTATCAACATGCCCTGGAGTCTGGAAAATATTCACACACAGCTCTACTAGTCAGCCAGTAGCCACAGCAATAACATATAAAACAGTCAAGAAAATACCGAAATCAACAAAAGAAGATTATCATTGTTCAAAAGCCATAGACACATTGAGAGAGACAGCATGGCTAATGCACTTCCTCCTACCCAGAGCAACAGAAACTTCTAAGCTGAGAGACCATGCACATGCCCCTTGGTCAACAGACAGGGCCTTTGACCAACAAGAGGCCTCGGCTGAGATAAGTTTCTGGACCACTACCATAAATGACCACAGCTCAAATTGAACTAGGGTGAAAATGGAGTCTGCCAGAGACCGCTGTTGCGTTTGCATTCCTCAAAGCACTGGTGTGTGGTTGATGCCTCTCCTCCTTAGACCGGCCATCTAAGGAACATTCCCCAGGGACTGGGACACCTTGCTGACCTGGTAAGTGATCTGGGTACCCTTGAGAGTCCTCACTTGAAACAGAGTGGGAAGATGTGCCTTTTGAACCATTACTCTAGAGTTTTGGGATCTGATCGCCTCAAGTTTGAATTGGTTGTGTAGTAATTGAATTCCTAACTGGAATCCAAACCTGTGTTGTATAATGTCAGAGTGCTGAATAATTTTGGATAAACCCTGTTTGTAGTTGGTTTTATGCTAAACAGTTCTTGTTAGAATAAAGTCTGTTTGAGCAAGATTTGGAAGCGGCAGTTTGAGATATAATAGATGTTGTCTGACCAGATTGGAAGCTACTTCCAGTCAGTTTCAATGGAAATTCAGGGTTTTTTTCATAGAACTTAAACACCACTAGAGTGTACAAACAAACCAAAAGCAAATATAAGTATAAATGAATTTTATAATCAATGTAAAGTAAAAGTAGAAGATCAACAGCATGTGTAACAGGGGTGGAAGGAAGAGGTAGGAATTTGTGAGTGATACTACGCACTCCAAAACAATAGAGTCAAATACTCAAAATTTTAATTGCCAAGTGAGAAAAGTTTTACCAGTAGCTATAAATTAGGTAAACAATTTAACCAGGTATATATTTAAGAAAACATATATGCAGAACAATCCAGAACTAGATTACATCCAGAATTGTAGTATAATGTGTTATTCTTTAAAAACAGGTAGGGTAAGAATAGTGTTCAAAGATATTTGCAGCTTGAGCATTTTCAAATCTTCCTCTTCTAAGTGAGAGGTGAAGATGTGTTTAATTATAAGAAGTAAAGATTTTAAAAAAGTAAAAACTGAGAGGATCATTTTTCAAAGTGTCTGAAAAAGAAAAAGGGGATTTTTTTAAGTTTAGATCAATACTGCCCATCTCTTGATGCCAACTTTATTACTCTTTTTCACTTTAGAACTTCTATTTATACTGAGTCCTTTGAGTCCTAAACTGCTTTTTCTGCATGTCTAGCTGTTTGTTATAAAACCTTTCTCTCTCAGTACTTTGACAGCACATCAACCAACAAATCTCACTTGTGTCAAACTCTAATGATTGAAGCACATATCTTGATTCCTCTCAGTACCTCAACACATTTCTGATTCAATACAGACTTTACTGTTATTAGTTCATCTTGCCTTTTACTGTCTCTTTTCATCCATCAAGCATAAAATACATGTCACTCCTGCAATCATCAGATTTGAAAATCTGGGGGAGGCAAGAATAACAATATTAGCTTTAGTTTCTTTTCAATATGCTGGCTTGGAAAATACTAATTTGGTTTGAATTGTTCAGTCTTCCAGCAGAAAATTTTTATGTTAATTATCACTTGAGAAAACTATGAGATGACAATTTGTTTATAAAACGACCCATCATTAGAGCTGTGTCTTATAAAAAAAATGGAACAACTAGCATAACGATTCTGTGTTTATGAATGTACTTATACATCTACTGTAGTAGATTTTACAGCTCATTTGGGCCAATATTTCTTTAACAGTACAATTGCATCAAACACGACAGTAGTCACAACCCCAACTTAAAGAAGGTCTTATTCAGAATCATTTCGGTGCAGTTAGTTACGTTAGACATTTAGCTATTTTATTCTTGGTTGTGGGTTTTTTGTTTGTTTGTTTTCCTGTTTTAATATTATAATGACACTAAACTATACATGGCCATGTTAGTTTTCTTCTGTACTGCCATATAAGCAGTGAACTAACATTGAACTTGTTTTGAATGGACAGAATACTTTCACACGAATGTTTGATTTTTCAAGGAAGGAAAAGATGCTGAAGGATGGTTGACAGTTTAAGCTTTTAATAGCTCTTCTCAATGTCTATTTGATTTGAATATTTGACCTAGATGAAAGTCAATGGTAATGAGTCTACCAGGACAAACCTAGTAAACTATAAATATTTTTTGTCAGAAACTGAACCTGAAACAAAGGACAAAAGGTGACAGACACATCATTCAGAGTTTTTGGCATCCAGACCAAGTGAGAACTGGACAGATGAATGGAAACCACGATCCACATCATCAGATTATATAAAGAAATTAATGAACTTTGTACACTCATTCTCTGTAGATTAATTATTCACAGTAAATCAAAGATCAGAATTAATTTTATGTTTAATTAGTTAAAAAATAACTTTGTCTTGTTCTGTTTTGTTTAAAGCAACAGTTACAAAAGAACCAGAGTCCTCAGTCACAGCTGTAGATTTAGTTAACTATAGTGATGTTTTGTTAACAATGTGCCCTTGTGGCAAAGCAGGCAAACAGCCTCCTAGACTGCATTAGGAAGAGCACTGCCAGCAGACTGAGGGAGGTGTTCTTCCCTCCACTCAGTACTGGTGAGACATGTCTGAAGGGCTACGTCCAGGTCTGGGCTGCCCAGTACAAGAGAGACATGGACATACTGGGGTGAGTCCTGTGAAGTGCCACTGAAATGATTAATGGGCTGGAGCATCTTCCATACAAGAAGCAGGAATTGTTTTGTCTGGAGAAGGGAAGGTTCAGGGGGATCTTCTCAATGCATAAAAATAACTGAGCAACCTGCCCTACCTGATCCATCTTCAAGCAGGGAAGCTGCACCAGGTGATCTCTAGGGGTCCCTCCCAAACTCAGCTGTTCTGTGATTCTGTATAGACATTGCCTTCCAAATACAGTTGTAAGTTAAAAATATACTTGTAATTGTATTACAATGTGGACTTGAAACAAGTTTTTCTGTGTACAGTGAGATGACAGTGGACATTAATAAGTTCAGGCCTACTACAGAATTCTTTGATTATAATTACCTTGCGTATATGTGTATGTATGTATATGTATGTAATTATACACATGTATTAATTGGATAAGTAGAAAACAAAAAATGAGAGGTGTTGATCTATTTTTGTCACTAGACCTCCTGTGTACAAAACAAATGAGTAGTCAGATAATGTTAGTGCCAATAAGCTTTCACATTCAAAGGAAAAGCAAATTGAATAACATACTTTGTACAGTGAAATAGGTCACTAAAACACCACAGATTAATTTTATCTTTTGCTTGCAAATTTCGAGATCAACACCATCATTTATTTGCCTGACATCCTAACAGAGCTCTTGTTGGGGGAATTCCTCAAGGTAATGTATCATGTGCACTTTAAAGCAGTATGTCCACAATATAATTTTCTGATAGACCTCTGTATCCTGCAAAATAGTAGTGATCTATTAACATCAGTCATATGCTGCACACATGCAGGGATCCACACTGAGGAATACAATACTGGACTAGTACCATGAAGCTTATTATTCTACAGTTTTTAGAGGAGGTATTGTTTGCATATTTTAAATGTGGTCTACAGTTAATCTGCTCTTCTGGAAAAAAATCCAATATTTACGATTTTTGGCAAAAGAAATGATCCAAATCTCACATGAAGAAAGAAAGATATAGGGGAAATTTCTTGAAGGAATTACTACTCAGTTTCTCTGATTGTTGAAAAATATAAAGAACCTCAAATATGTAAGAACTTCAGACATCCTAAGTATGGTAATTTTGCTGTTAAAAGTGGACTAAACTTGTTGTTTAGATTCTCCCCTTCTCTCCATTTATAAATTAGTAGCAGATTAATCCTGTCTTGTGCACATACATACTAAGTTTACTTTTTTTCTTTTAGCTTCTTTTATCATTGTTCCCCACATTGGCCCATCAAAACCTGCAAACTGGGACTGGAACATGGTGGTGGTACGAAATTATGCATAGATTGCTCTTGAGGTTTGGATACACACTAGGAAGACCAAGTAGCTTATACTGGAAGACAATGACCTTTTGTATATTAAACCCCCCCAAATCTTACATATAACAGTATATGGTTTGTATTCATAACATCATGGGTAATTTACTAATAAATTAATGACTCTTAGATTTTTCCTAAGTAAAATAAAGATTGCAAACATGAATGCTCAGGAATAATATTGTTAATTCATGTTTTAGGCATTTAGCTTGGATGAATTTCAAAACTAATATTCACATGTTTTCTAGTCAGTAAAAGCCTGTCAGCCAAATTTCTAATACAGTTAATACTGTTTGCCAGAGGTTCACCCTATTGTCTCCACTTATTAGTTGTTGTTACCATAATTCTGCTTTCATGGGGGTCTAGCTGCAAAGAGCACTGCATTTCAAAGCTAGCTTACACACTGGTATAGATAATTTGAAAAAAGCTTTTTGGTCCCTTCATGGTGAAAGCTGATATAATAAGTTGGTTTTGTCTTTTGGTATTTACAACTACAGCACTGTGGGCTTTGTAATTTAATACCCATTTTAAGAAATTGTGTTGATATGTATTTCCCAAAGAGACTTGAATAACATTAAAAAAGTTGTTCCAACATCTCAGGTAGATTGTATGCATCTTATAGCATTCCACTGAAGATTACAAATTGCCCAGGAAAAGAGATTTGGAAGAATTATGTTTAGGTAACGTGAAATTTCTATTTTACACTGGAAAAATTTAAAACGGAACTATGCTGCATATTTAACTTACATTGTAGTATGGTATTTTTGCTTTTTTAATGATTTAAACCATGGATCAAGTATGTAACATATTTTAAATGGCTTTTACTGGTTCATACCCAAACCCTTGAAGCTGTTTATACATTTATAATACATATGCAGCAGATTAGAAAGAGTTTAGAGTTTAAGTTCGTAGGCTTTTTAGTATTAAAGAAGGGAAACATTTTTTTTGTAGTGATATGACAGTCTAAAACAGCATAAGTTTTCCCATTCTGCCTCAATGAACCAAAAGGTTCTACCTGGAAACAAGCCACTGCTTTTCCAGCAGTTTCCCTCTGCCCGAACTGTCCAGTATGCAAATTGTCATTTATTTATTTTTTCATCTATTTATCAAGATCACACTGAAAATGCGTAGAAGAGAGCATCCTCTTGTATATACTGGGGTTTGTATCCACACCACTGAATGATCTCTAGAATATCCTTCAGGGTTAATGTTGCCTCAATATGCAAATTACAGGCTGTCAAGAACAAACTCACAGCCCATGACTTTATAGAAGAGGGTGGAAACATAGCTACTGTAAAGTTGTTTAGAATTTCCATCGACATCAGAAAAGTTTTAGGCTTATGACATTAAAGGGGCATGCACCAAGAGAAAGTAATGGACAAATGCAAAAAGCAGATGAAGCTGACTCGGGGGAAGCACGCTGAGAAAGAAAGGCATGCTTCACCATTTTCACTGAATCATTGCAATACCAAAAGCCATGCATGAGATGCATATCCAAACGTCATCTAAACAGCAGCAGGCCAGGAAGAAGAATCTATTATTAGTTCCCAAACATAGCACAGATGATAATCAAATACTTCTGAAGTCAACTGACTGTTCTAGACCATGGCAAAAGGACTTTCAGTGCGGTTATTAAAAAAAAAATAAAGTGCAGACAGGTATAAAAATAAGATTCTGACCCGCAGTAGTAGCTTGTATCATGAAGGTTATCTTGAACTGTAGCAGAAAGTGGCACTCTGTTCTTTTTATATATTGCCATGGATGCATTTGTCCCTGAGGTGAAACAGGGAGGCATTCGTGCCAAATGTTGAAGCAAAGCATGCTTGTGCATAAAACATGAGCCAAACAATTCAGTGAGAGGACAACCTTTTTGCCAGGTTTTTCAAGTCATGTTGGCAGGGTCAAGATCTGCAGAAAGTAAGTTACTGCTTTTATTTTACTTTGAGTTATTAACCTGTGGGTGGATTTAAAATATATTGGATACTATCTCAAATGTTCCATAGCAACATTATTATATCAAAAAACATAAACAAACAAAAAAAACAAACAAAAGAGACTGTTTGATTTGTGATATCAGCACTGTCATCTTTATCTTATTTTCTTCCCAATATAAATATAAGCTTTAAAAGAAGTAGTTTTATTTTTTTAATATATCTACTGATTCCATTCTAATGTGATTATCTAGCCTTTGTTACAAAAGCTCTGAAATCATCAGAGAACTCAGATGGGTGTATCATTTAAAGAAAGTTTGCACAACAAGTAATTGCATTAAGGGGTTGGAGAACAACAGAGGAGATTAATAATTTGATTTATTTTTATGCTATGGGATGTTTTACTTTTTTTTTCTATCCCAGCTAGCTGTTGGTTCTCTTCTATTTCATATAAATGCTAACATTTTAAATAACTATACATCCAGAAACACTTTTTGTTATAGGTAGAAAATCAGATGTTTGTGTGTGTATTTGTATACAGGTACATTGGAGAAAGACAGCTCATACTTCTGCTACTAAAGTATATGCAAATCAGTGTGATCAGCACGTCCCATATTCACACAGGAAGCTTAATGATCTTGAAGAGTGTGCCTTTACTAGATAAGAGAGGAAAGAAGGATCAGATTGCTGCTGTTGTTTTTATGGTTGTTTCAATGGATGGCCTGGAACTCATTTGTTAATGACCATGTAAATATTCAGCACATTTGTAAAGATTTAAATTATTTTTTCCTCATGCATATTTATGTATGCATGTGTATTCTGGAACTCATTAGAGCAGTTCACAAAAGATTCTGTAACAAGCATCCTTCTTCCAGCATTGTCCTGGAAATATATTTAGTAAGAGGAAAATTCAGGAAGACACTTATTCATTCCTAAGATTAAACATATAAACAATCATTTCTAGTTCCCACCACACACCTGGACTAACACCTTCAAAATCAGACTTGGAGGTGGGTGCATTTCTGGATTCTTGTGCAGTGAGTACTAAGTTCTACCACTTTGTAAACCTGAAGCTTCTTATTACAAAAAAGTAGTTTAATCTTTAGCTAAGCACCCACATAGTTTCTCAGTCATCCCTTGCCAACCCAGTAGGATGGGAAATGGAACAAGAAGAGCAAATGTGAGACATGTTGAGGTTGAGATAAAGACAGTTAAATAAGTGAAGGAAAGAGAAAAAAACAAGTTACGCAAAGGCAACCATTCACCATCTCCCACAAGCAGACTGATGCCCAGCCAGTCTCTGACCAAGGGCCACCTTGGAAGTCAAAACCCCTCACCCCTTCTTCCTCTACCCATTTTTATCGATAAGGTAGACATTGTATCATGTGGAATATCCCTTCATCTAGTTGGGGTCAGCTGTCCCAGCTGTGTGTACTCCCAACTTCACATAGATGTGTTATCAAGACTGGTTTAGCCACAGATCCAAAGCACAGCACCATACGAGCTGCTATGAAGAAAGCTAACTCTATTCAAGTCAGACGCACTATATACCGTAGCAGTTTATATCTTATTTTCCTGGAAAGGTTTGCCTACAAAAAACAATTATTGAGTGCATTTCTGTGTAATAATTTCTCATAAATGCATTGGCAACCAGCTTCTGTGGCAAAGTACTTTTTTAGCTACTTTCTCTGAAACCAAGATTTTCTGAAAATCCACCAATATGGTCTGCGTACAGGAAAAAACCCCTATTTTCTTCACTTATTTTGCTCAGAAATACGATGAAGTGGGTGGGTTTTTCATCTTTTAATACAAAACTTAATCTGTAGCAAGGCTAGGCAGTGGCTGAAAAAAGTGTTGTCAACTAGGAAACATAAGAATGTAGAAGAAATTACATTAAGAAATATTCATGATATCTAAACTAAATATGTAGTTCTTCCATGACAGTTATGTTTGGAGAGAATCACAGGTAATACAGCACTGTCACTTCTAATGGCACCTTAGAGTCCATGTTCCTGTAAAGTCCAGCAAGGCAAGCATACACTGTTGGACATGGGAGAGCTTTCCTGTTCCTTGTGTGCATGTGAGCTCATCTACCTGGCAACCCCATGTTAGAGTGACATATAGGAGCTGGTTTCCATGGGCAGTCAGGGGACAAAAACTGCATTGTTACCCCCAGCATGCTCCAGCAGATAAGTATAAACCCACACAGAGAGGAATTTCTTATGTATTCAGTTTTCCAAAAAGGGATACAAACTATCCTATTATAAGTAAACACAGGAGAAACCAAACCCATCCTGTTTTGTAGGAAGGAAAGCATACAGGCTTGTAAAAAGCCATCAGGACATAACTGTCTACTGTTTCTATTCACAGAGATTTTATGAAGTCAAACATCTCATACATAAGTGACAAGGAATTACACAAGGGCAGGACAGCAACGAAGTGTGGCAAAGAGAAAAGTTACTGACTCAGGAACAAACTGGATGAAAAGTGGAGGAAAAAGTTACAGAGGTACCATCTGATATTTTTTCAGCATAAGGAGCACTTGAGGATGCTTTCAACAGCTCTGTTTCCCTGGGCACATTCACATATCCTGCACTTAGGAGGACTTCACAGTGAAAGTGTATTTGATACAGCCATGCAAAATGTCTTCCAGTTTCATTTCCTCCAAAAGGAGGATTGTTTGCATACACCAAATATTTGCAGTGGCCAAACCAGTATATATGGTAAATTTGTATCGTATGAAAGTCCACTCCAAAAGCATGCTAATCTGTGCAAACAGAACACAAATGTAGGAACAACCCAGATTCCATCTATGACTTTTGCAATACTGTCCTAGGTGGATGGTATTTGGATGTTGAGCAGAAAACCAAAAAAAGGTTGAAAAAATACCACTCTGCTACTCACTGAAGAAAGAGGAAAAAATTGAGAAAGCCTTCAGAAAAGCTGAAGAGAAAAGAAAGGGAAGAGAAAATATGTAAAGGAATTGATGGGAGGACTAAGGTACACATCAGAATTCACTCATAAGAAACAAACCTTTTAAAAGCAGAGGATGCCAATGCAAACTGAGAAATGAAATGAGATACTAAATTTACATTGGATAATGTCTCAAACACTGAATAGTCCTATTGAAGACCACATGACTAACTCAAAAATAAAGTGGTGTGCAGCATGATCACAAGGTAGTGATAAATTACATATAAAAGACAAAATTTAGTGCATTTCAAAGGTCAGCTATCAGCATTATTCTCTACAAAATTCCTACTAAATTACAGAAGTGTTTGCAGAGCAAGTTGTTTGATTTCCAGCAGCCCTAAGAAGGAGTCCACACTAAACTTAAATTTTCTTTACAAAATACTTAGGTACTAGGGAATCTCTACTAAACATGAGTATCTAACATGGTGTCTTAGATTTTCCATGGTAATACAATACAGCAGTTGAATCTCAAGTCCTTTTTCAAAGCATTTTGTGAAAGTCATAAACTCTTCAGTTGAATCATCTTATGAGATCCTTAGTAGATTTATCAAGTCTCACCTTAAAAAAAACCAAAAACCAGAGTTTTACCGGCAATTTTTGCGAAGATATTAATAATGTTTCACAAATCATGACTTGGAATTCCATTACATTCTTCAGTGATGAGTTATAATGGCATCTCAGTCACCTGGGGATCAAAACATTTTCTTCCATTCTTTCCAAATGGACACATGATTTAGAGCAGACATTTATGTGATTTTTTTTTTTCTAAATTTAATACTTTATTTCTTATATTTTATTTAACTTCACAGAATCACAGAATCACAGAATGTTAGGGATTGGAAGGGACCTCAAAAGATCGTCTAGTCCAATCCCCCTGCCAGAGCAGGAACACCTAGGTGAGGTTACACAGGAAGGCGTCCAGGCGGGTTTTGAATGTCTCCAGAGAAGGAGAATCCACAACCCCCCTGGGCAGCCTGTTCCAGTGTTCTGTCACCCTCACTGAGAAGAAGTTTCTTCTCACATTTAAGTGGAACCTCTTGTGTTCCAGCTTGAACCCATTACCCCTTGTCTTACTGTTGGTTGTCACCGAGAAGAGCCTGGCTCCATCCTCGTGACACCCACCCTTTATATATTTATAAACATTGATGAGGTCACCCCTCAGTCTCCTCTTCTCCAAGCTAAAGAGACCCAGCTCCCTCAGCCTTTCCTCATAAGGGAGATGCTCCACTCCCTTCATCATCTTTGTGGCCCTGCGCTGGACTCTCTCCAGCAGTTCCCTGTCCTTCTTGAACTGAGGGGCCCAGAACTGGACACAATATTCCAGATGAGGTCTCACCAGGGCAGAGTAGAGGGGAAGGAGAACCTCTCTGGACCTACTAACCACCCCCCTTCTAATACACCCCAGGATGCCATTGGCCTTCTTGGCCACAAGGGCACAGTGCTGGCTCATGGTCATCCTGCTGTCCTCTTCCTATATAATATTTTTACAGTGTTCTGTGTTGCTAAAATGCCAGTTTTTCTACATCAATGGATTTCATCATCACATTCCTACTTTTAATACTAATGTGACAACATTGGAAAAAGTCACATTAATTTTAACATGCTTTGGCTCATTCTCCAAAGACACAAAAATTACACAGTGAATGTGACAGGATACTTTTTACTGTTAGTTGTTTCTCATTACTTTGATTTGTTTGCCATCCACTTCCACCCCTCTTACTCAAAGAGGACATACAAAATCTTATCAAAAAAGAGTCATAATTCAGTAATGTATGTGTAGCTATGCCATGTTTAGTTAAATGATGCTTCGTTTTTACCAGTTTAAATGATTTTTTTCAAAAACTTATTTTTGTTGCATTGCTTCATGGGCCATTATGTAACACAGGCAAATGCATTTTGACAGTACCAGTAATATTTTACATCATTGTAAAGACTGAATAAGAGTGATTAAATGCTTCATATGCGCCTTTAAATATTCTAAAAATATAAAAAGAAGAAAAAGTGTTAATGGAAATAGCGAGGCTTTCTTAAGTTTCTGATAAATTCAAAAGGAGAAAAAAATACTTCTAATTAATATTCAACTACTATTTAAGCAGAAAGCTGAATTATGATACAGCTAGTCTCAAAGGAGTAGCCTAGTTTACTCACACTATTGCAATTCTTTCAAAAAAACAAATTAAGTGGAGCAGCCTTTGTTGTTAGCTTAGAAAACTTCTTCCTCCAGTCTATTTAAATACAAATAATATGCACAAAAAGAAAGATAACTAAGATAAAACATTCTAAAGATAACAATGCCATCCGCTGCTTAAAACTTTGGTTTACCTTTGAAACAAACAATGTAATTAGATCCTTTAGAATCTCTCTAATTAAAAGACTTTCACCAAATATATTGCATTTCCAATAACATATACACATAATAGCAAAGGGACCTGATAAATATGACACACAGTTAATCTTTAAGGTTGTCTTTTCTTTGGAACACATTGTTATATTATTTCTTCTTACTTTTCAGCTCAGTTGGAAACACGATCCAAAAACTATTGCAAAATTGAAGTACTGAATTTTTCATGATGACAACAAATATGATAAAAGTTCCAAAATCAGAAATACATCTATTTTTTCAGAAGTCTAACATTCAGCAGCAGTGGGATTGACAGTGTTTTGTCTGACTGAAAACCAGCACAGATCTCAGCTAAGTTTCATACTCCAAATGTCCCATGCTGAGCATCAGTTCGTTCTGTGCAAGCACTTTTTCTTTAGATCTATGTTGCTCCTTTTGCCTACATATTGTTTCAGTTTATGCCTGTTGTTTCTCACCCTGCCACCATGCACCACCATGAAAAGCCTTGCTTTGTCTCCTTGATAACCACCTGTGGGTTCTGGGTGGCTGCTGTTAGGTTCCCCTAAAGCCATCTTTTCTCCAGGCTGAACAATCTGAGCTCCCTTAGCCTCTCTTTACAAGGATCATGCTTCAGTCCTGCTCAGTCTGAGGACCCTTCTCTGGACTTGCTGCAGTTTATCAGCATTTTTCCTCTGTCAAGGGACCCAAAAATGAATGCCAGAATCTAGATGAAATATCACAAGTCCCCTGGACCTCCTATTACACATCAGGTGGTTCTTGGCCTGCTTTGCTGCCAAGGCACCCTGCTGGCTTATGTCCAGCTTTCCATCTACCAGCACCCCCAGGTCCTTCTCAGCAGAGATACTCCCCTGCCATTCAGGTCCCTGTGTAATTTTCCAGTGTTTTTTCAGTGCCATGACCATATGCAGAGCTCTAGTTCCTCCTGTTTGTTTCTCAGGATGCACACATTTGTGTTCATACACTTGGGGTGGGTGTCCTTTCACCCTGTTTTATCATCCTTGTGTTCTTACTCCTATCAACGTGCTTCCTTGGCTCACTTTCTCATTTAACTGTGGTTGCAGTATCTCTCCCTTGATGATGTTTGTTTAGAGTTCTCCTCAACTGGTTGGTCACCCTGCTGCTGGCAAAGATGCTTTTGTCCCACTTTGTCAGTTGGATCCCATCCTCAGCAACCTGCAATCCTCAGAGATCTTGTATTTTCAAAAAAGTAAATCCCTGCCAATGACATCAGTTGCGAAGCCAAGCATTGACCTCCAGCATATATCCACACCTAGTCCAGCCTTTCTCCTTCACCATCAGGATGAAGAAGACAGCATATAGGTTGCATGCCCTTCATCCTTATCCCCAAAGCCAAGTAGTCAGTCTTGACATGGTCACTTTTTCTGGCAGTGCTGTGTGGAGGGACAGCAGAGAGCAATTGTCCAAAGACCACACAAGCCTTGGTGGTGTCCCTACAATTTCTTGAGCACCTGGCAAGTGGCAAACTTCCCTGGACAGCAAGTTGGTTGATGGGTCATCCATCTCCCTGAGAAGATAACCTCTCTCTGTCACCACTTGCCACCTCTTCTTGGTGCTGATATAGCTCAGGCTCAGCTGTGATGTCTCCCTAGGCAGAATTATCTCCTCATCATCTGCTACCAGGGCACTGAACCTGTTCTGCAGTGGCAGATCTGCAGGGGAGAAGAAGCCTGTCTGATGTTGCAAGAAGTCACAAATCTCCAGCCTTCCTCAACCTGGGACTCTCCATTTGTCATTGCATCAAGGACAGGCTCTGGCCATTCCTCCATCTTCTTTTCAGGCTTTTGCCTCTGCAGGATTTCTGTGAACATCCCTTCAATCCTATGAACATCTGTTTTGCCATTTTACCTGATGCTATGTAGTCTGCTGACTTCCTCCTACAGCTCCTACAAATCTGCCACCAGTGCACACCTCCTGCAGGCAAGGAGCTTATGTCCTCTCACCCCAGCCCCAGTAGGAGGCCCCAGGTTCTTTCTGCAGACCCAGATCTGGAAAGCTGCCTTCTCCCTCCTCATCTTGGTCTGAAACCAGGCTTCTGCTGTACCAGGAATAACAGCTCTGGTCAGTGCCAGAAAGCCTGCCCTGTGCCACGTCACCACCATGGTTGAGCACTTGCATGCTATGTTCAACAGGGTTTCCAGCCCCTTCCCATGAACCTGTGTTCCAGACCTGCACTTCTATAACTGCCTTTCTACCACCACTTGAATGTATTGTTGACACTTCTTTGTCAGCTGAAGGCAAAAGGTCAAAGCACCATGGTGTGGGG
Organism: Caloenas nicobarica; assembly: GCF_036013445.1. Taxonomy (NCBI): domain Eukaryota; kingdom Metazoa; phylum Chordata; class Aves; order Columbiformes; family Columbidae; genus Caloenas; species Caloenas nicobarica. The sequence continues at coordinate 56,262,067 of NC_088248.1, read as the reverse complement.
GTTTTTGCTGGGTTTTTTTTTTTGGTTGGTTGGTTGGTTTTGGGGGGTTTGGTTGGTTGGTTTGTTTTGTTTGTTTGTTTTCAGGAGCAGCTGAAATATGTCATTCAAAAGAGCTATAATTTTAGAGAAGTAAAAGTCTCTGCTAGCTCTGTTTCTGCAGTGGCAGCAGGCACCCCTCTGAGCTTCCTAGAGGAGCAATTCCATTCCTGCCTTGATGTTGTACATGTTATCTTGCTCTGTAATTCTTTTTTTTAGGTGAAATTTTTCTTTTGCTTAGGTTTTAGGGTCTAAATACAGATTCTCTGATCTTTGCATCTCTCTACTCGAAAGGAAACCTACTGGGTGACAAAAACATCTACTATAAAATTTAGAGTACAGTCCATTTGTGGTTAACATTGGCCCAGCAGGAGTTTCACCACCAGTTATTAATCCTACTGTGTATTCTTTTGATGTGGCTTTCACTGCAAACTTGTATTTCCTGGAAGAAGAAATGACTTTTTAAAATTGAATTTAAAGGCACTAAAAGTATACATTTAAAAAGAAAATTATGCAAATTCTGTAGAAAACTAACAGTTAAAAAACAGTGAAAAAATGAAGTATTCATTAAATTTTTTAAGTTACAGAGCTCTATTACTGAAGGAAAAAACTAAGTGACAGAGGTTCTCAGCAAAGCATAGCAACAGTACAGCACTTGGAGACTTTCACCAAATAATCCCCAAATCTGGCCATTTTCCTCTTTGTTTCAGTGGTTCACACTGAGAAACCCTGAATCAGACTGAAGGGATGTGGAGGAAGCAGGAAAGAGGCCTCAGAGATTTAGCCTAAATTGCAAATTCCTTTTTAAGTACAAAGAGCTAATTCCATAAAATAAGCACATGTTTTTATGTATCATCAGTGACAGAAAATGTAAGGTAGTAGTTCATTTCAGGAAATGTACCCCACAGAAATTAGTGAAAATACATATAATCAGCACAGCATCAACAACCAGGCAAAACAAAAGGGTCTTAATCAAAAAATTGAACACTCCACCAGAATGGACTCAACCCAGCATGAAAGCACTGAAAACTACATACATAGGCCTAATCAAAGTCTGGAAAATAAATGTAACTAAATGAAGATTAAATTTTCTACTATCTCATCAGGGAAAAAAGGTAAAAATATATGAGCCACTGTTAGCAGAAATAATGTCTGAAATACTAGAATAGGGACAAAAACATTAATTAATGTACTTCCAGAGAAATGTGAGTGTAGAGAGATTTAATCCAGGATTAAACAACTTTATGAAGTATTTAGTACTCAATGCACCTTCATAGATATTCAAAAATACTTTTATGAAGACATGAATATACTTTAACATGGGTGAATTTGAGACTTTCGTCTGGAAACCAGGTCAGATTAGGAAACTTGATTTCTGAGGAGGTCTACCCAGATCCTGAGATAGCAAGATGTTAAAGAAATATTCTATATCGAGTTGAAAAAAAATGAAGTAAAATAAGGTAAGTCAATAAAATAATTATAAATTCCTAAGTATGACGTCTTAAAACTACCATGTTCCATTTGGGTGATCTAAACAGTAGTGAAACTGCAGCTGGGGTGTGGTTGTGATATGAAAGTGGTAATATGATCTGAGAAAATTAAGATAGTCAAATGTGTGATTACCTATCTTTTCAGCAGTGATGTATAGGCCTGATTTGACAACAAAACCAAAACCAAATGCACGAAATATACCAGATAATATATCCCATACCTGAGGATAGCAATAAATTCTGGATCCTAAAGAAATTGTTAGGCTGAAAGTTAAATAAAAGTAAAGAAGGAAGTTTGTTTTCAACTAGTTTGAGACCATGACTTAAAGTGTTCTGCTGGGGATGAAAATGTGCAGTTTCATTAAAGAGCATTCAGAACCTCATGAATACAGGAGTATAATATGGCATAATGGTCAATAATACATATTTTAGCACAGAAGAGGACTTAATATGTTAGAGTAAGCTGTTATCTTTCAAGAGGATTCCTCAGGAAATATTATGAGGGGAACATATTTTAAAAAGAGATTATAAATACTTTTCAGTTCTTTAGACTCCACTGTCAGAACATTTTGAATTTGTTGAGTGCGTACATGAAACATTTGAAAAGTGATAATCTTGATAAAGACTTTTCTTACAAAACCTCAATGGAATGCACTGTCAGTAGTAACTTTGCTAAAATTGCCCTTTCCTTAAGTATTAAACCAAATAGTTATTTTCTTTCATTCTGTAGTATTTTAGTGACAAAATCGGAAGTGCTTAGTCATAAGTATTGCACATCATTTCCACATATTGTTCCCTTTTTAATTTATGGCCGTCAATAATGAGTCATGTAGAAAAGTACATAGTCCATTTTTTTGTATGAAATACTTCATTGCAGAGGAAGAAGCAATATCATAAAAAGAAATGAACAGATACAATAACAGCAGCAATTCAGAGAAGCTGGAACTGAAGTTCTGATTTTCAGTGTTCTCAATAAGCGTAAATGGGTTTTCAAAGCAGTAGCTAAATCATTTAAAATGGCTTGATTTTCCAATGTCTTGAAGCAAGATTTGATGAGAAACCTAGCTTTTTAAACAACACATAGCACTGAGAGCATATTTATTTAACAAGGTTATGAAATCTTATAATACCAATTACCTTTTAAGAAGACTTTAATTTAATTTTCTTAATTCAAATCACTATTAGGTAATACAAGTCTTTTTAAAGTTGTACTGAAATGTGTTTGCAGCTGAGTTGAACTCAAAATGATTCACAGAGTTTCGTAAGTTTAACAATCAAAATGTTTGAGAAACTGACGTTTAAATGGATTTGATTTTAATAAAACTTACACCTAACAGCAACAGAAAGTCAAAGACAGGAGACATAAAGGGTAAGATCTGTGATAATTTGTACTCATGATACCTCTTACAGTTAAAATCACTCAAACAAAATAAAAAATACTTATGTCTTCAAAGACTTTTTTTTCTTTTCTCATGGGGGACTCGAATTAAAAGGTAGTGGCTCAGTCAGTCTTCCACTCAGATACACCTACATATTAAAAATAAATGGTTCTAGGCCTAATGAGATTGAATCTAGACTAACATTATTTCCTTTTTTTCAAACTACATACTTTCTAATGTCTCTAGAAAAAAAGCAAAAAAAAATTCCAAATCATACCAATGAGGGAAAATGTTCATATCATCTAAATTCATAATCATCTAAATTCAATGTTTATCTAAGTTTGGTATTTTCCCCCACCATGTTGAAATGCAAGACTAAAAGAATTGGAATAGAAGAGGAAAAATGACAATAACCTCTCCATTTTAAATTTGGGTTCTTCGTAGAGATCTAATTAATTTATTGATAGGTTTCTATCTCACTATAGGAAAGAAAGTTTCTGTAAAAGGAGATACTAGCAAACTTCATTCCTATAACAACTCATTCCATTACCTGTCAGAGAATGAAAGTATGCAAATTAAAAAGTCAGGAAAATGGCATTGCAAAAGTAAAAATTACATTCTCAAACTAGAAAAAAATGTACCAGAAACAAACTCTGAAAATTACAAAGACAAATAAGGCAAAAAAATGACTTGTCATCACTGTGAACCTGGCCGTATTATCATCAGTGTGTCAGAATGGAGTACTAAAGAAATAGCAAGAAACAAACAAAGAACAACAAAACCCACAATGCATAAACATGAGGTTTATATTATTGCTTCGTGGTTATTAAAGAATTTTTTTTTTATAAACCTCCATATTGGTAACAATTGGAAAATTGTCTTTGGACTGCTGCATATATAAGTATGTAGTATATGAAAGTACAACATTTCCCAGCCACAGATGTTCCAGAATTTATATTCTATGCTAGAATTTGTTGACTCAGGCATGATTTACCAGTCTATTTAATATTTATATATTAGTACTCATAAATCTACTCTGAATTGCTACTCAGGTATTTCCATTATTGATATTTGATGAAAAGTGAGGTATAGTCATTTATCAACTGTATGATTTACTCTAAAACATAAAATGACCGTGTCTTCTATGTGTTTTCTAAAAAATAGTATGCATCAAGAGCCACCACTGCATCAGTTTCTAAATCACAGTGTTGCAATTGGCACAACCATCCTAAATCTGGAGCTTTAAAGCTGCTTAATGAATCCAGAACATAGGGAGACAGAAGTTCAGAGGGCGTTTGCCATGGGCAACTTCAAAAACCATATCATGTGTCACCCTCTCACCTAGACCCATTGTATCAGCTGAGGATGAAGGCAGAAGAAACCGAGACTTGTGCCACAACATGATGTAATTTTGATTGGGTAAGGGCTAAAGTACCGCTAGGTAGAAACCATCTCCTGTCCTACATGGAATTGTGGTGTAAAGTGTTCTGTTACTGATACTTCCACCATTTCCTCTCTTGCATATTCTCATATGGTAGCAGCTATCTAGGAATACAGACTATATGTATGAGGCTGCACAGCGTATTTCCTAATAACTGGTTGGTAGGAACAAACAGATTTATGCTCTGGACTCTGTCAGTCCTATCTGGAATCTATCTGGATTCTATCAATCTTTCTCAAGGCTTCATCATCACGCTTTTTTGAGCAGAGTTACCCAAGCAGTTCAGTGTTAATATTTGTGGAGTATCTGGCCTTTTAGGACTTGATCTGTTGTTAAATATATGAGACATTTATAAATATGGAAAGTATATTAAAATTTATATAATGTGCATAAACCTCTAATGTTTTCATATGGAGATTTTTACTGCTAGTATTTTCCAATAACCTTCAGGAATCTAGTTTTATGTAAAGCATCTTCTCCCCTCTCACAGATATTGGCACATAATACCTTTGTTCAGCATATTTGGCAACTATTGCAAGCATCCTTGTACTGAAAAGCTGTTTGATACCTGGCAGTACAGAATGCATAGATGCCAATTCCTTGCCTGGCACATCAACAGCAAAAGTTTCTTACTTGGTTAGAGGCCTCTAGTGTAGTACTAACCTAATTAATGGACACGAGCAGCTAGGTACGCCCACATTTAAACAGGGAAAACAGTCAATCCATTATACATATCAAATTATAAGGGGCTTTCCTCTTTTCCTGAAACACAAAAGGAGAAAGATATAAAAAATAAGAATTACACATGTAGTGCTTTTATAAAATTTGTATGACTACATATAATATTTCACTTACAGTACAAAATATAGTAATGCTGCATGTACATTTAATAATCAGAAAATTAATTCAAATGATTGCAATGTCTGTTCTGATATTTTTGTCTGTTCTGATACCTGCATAAAATTCAAAATAGGAATTTTCCCTCCTAATTCCACTTTTAAAGTTACAACTTCCAGTTGAGTTCAAATGTATCTTTTACAAATAACATGAAAAGAGACTTTTTGCATTCTCACTCTCCAAAGTTTAAGGAACCTTTGGAAGCTGCCTTTAAGGAAGAAATATTCTTCATTTGTTTTGGTATAGTTTAACCCTGTTAAATAAATCTTCCGATGCTGACTTACTTTTGTTTATGCTAGAATAAACCTAGTGTCACTCCAATAAAGTTGACCTAAATTAGAGTAAATTTGCAAAGGAATGAAAAATAGTCTCCCAATTTTAACATAAATAACAGTAGAAGGTCGTTGTCACCTATCTGTTGAAGGTTTTCAATGAAATTTAGTTTAAAACAGGTCTATCTCCATCAGCTTCAGTGCAGTTGTCTGAAGAGAAGGTAACTGAATCCAATATGAGATTCAACACCAAGTGAAGATTAAGGATGTGAATATATGCTTTGTAGGACGAAGTTCAAATGGGGCACAATTAAGGTCCCATGTGACTGACCGTTTATTTCTTAAAAATGAGTAGAAAGTGGAAGTGCCAGTAATCCCATCCATGCAGAATTATCTTACCAATTGTGAAGCTTTCAGTTCTGACCTTACAGTAAGGTCACTTTTCATTTGACAAAAATAAAGCTGCACAGGGCCAAAGCAATTTTTTTTTCATCTTTATACTTTAACATACATGACCTTTTCACAAGACTGCACAGAGGCATCACTACAATCTCAAAGATGAATTTTTCCAACAGTTTTTATGACTGCTCAGAGCACAAGGGTGAGTGGTAGGTGCTAAAATCTGAAATATTGTCATTAAAAATATATCTAAACCCCTCTAATCATGAAACAGCTAGATTTATATTTGTGGTAGAAATTGATTACATGAGTAATGTCATCGTTTTTCATATAGCAGATAGCTAGGAAGACTTTGCAACAATGGACAGGAGATATATTGTACATTGCTCCTTCTTTGCAATAAGACAGAAGAACCTCAGAAATAAGATTCCTGAACTATGACACAGAACTTCGTCATTTTATCCATCAGAGGAGAATTAATTCCCCAGAGGAGTTTGCCAAGATTCTTACCAAAAATACCCATACAATTTATGCTTCAATCATGACAAAATTCTTTCAATTACATGAGGACTAACTGGAACCTCAGCAACCCCTCCAGTGGATTATGCCAGTTTCATTTTATGTCAATAGATGACAGGTTGTTGTTGAAATTGATCTCTTTTATGAGGTTCATACCATACTCTTCGAATTACCACGCAATTTCAGAGTTCCTTCTTTTCTCAAAGGTCTTAAGGAAGGTTAATAACATCAACAATACGGTCTTGGTTAAAGTAGCATTACTTAAATGTATAGCTTTAACTAAACCTTGTTTAGGTCTTAAATTAGCAACTGGCAAGCCCAGTTTCTATCAGCCTTAATTTTCTGCTTATGTTCTTACATTGGCGGTGATTTCAATGATGTGAAACATCTCAAGAAACAAGATGTTTCTTCACTGTAAATAAGCCTGGAAGAATCTGACCTCCAAAACTCTGAACAACTGCACTTCTAAATGATCAAAACCTGTCAAGATCTGACCATAAAAAAGGAAAGAGTATATTCTGTCCTACTGCCCCAACTAAATGATTTGAAGAGATCAGTTAAGATTCAGTTTTTCAGTGATTTTTTTAATGTTTTGCCCACTAGGTTACCCGCTCATTCATTTAGAGATTTTGAGTAAAGACTTTACACTAGTGTTATTTTCCTTAGAGGATTCTCTTATCATCATGCGTAGTAATTTATTTGGTCAATTATCTGGTGTTATCACTTGGACTGCTGCTGATGATTCAGCTAATATACTTTAAATCTAGTATGGATTTTTCTACACTATAGTTGCATTCACAACAGATGTAGTTCACACACTTTAAAATTCTTTACAAATATATTGACATATACATATGCTCACCCTTCCAAATAAAAGTTCTTCATTTATAAAACCTTGTTTAATACCTTTGCACACAGAGTGAATGTATTTTTTTAACCGCAGTAAAGCTGTTGAAAGCTGAATCCTCATCAATACTAATTGGAAGCAATCTAGTAGTAACTGCTATTTAGAACTCTCTCTTATGCTGCCAACCTTTAGCACTTTTGCTGGATTTTTTTCATGACTGGTATTGACCTAGGGTTTGTATTTTGGGAAAGTCTCAATGAAAATTGTTCAACTATCTTTGACTTGTGAGTCAAAGAAAAATGGATTGTTTGACCAATATAATAAAGTTGGCAACCTTTTTTTGTGTGGCTGTGATGCCTCCAAGATTTGGAGCAGAAAATTGACATCTGGCATCGTAGCTTCAATATTAGATATCTTCCTTTCACCTTAATGAACTTGACCAAAATATGACCAAATTATAAGAACTCAAGATATTGAAGCTTGCATAGTCATAGATTATTTCATTGATTTTTATCTACTGATGTGCCTACAAAATCATTTAGCATGTCCAAGCTTCTTACAGATCATGGCACTTACTAAAATATCATTTACTAAACTGTGCCTCTGCTTTCTTCAAGAAAGAATTAAGTATGCACTAGCCCTAAACTTCGAGTCTGATTTGTGTTTAAGAGATATTTAAGTGCCCTGGGTTGGAATAGAGCGCAAGACCTGAGTCTATAACACCTAATTAGCCTCTCTTCTTAATGATACAGAGCAAACTCCATAGTGATACAGAGAAGACAGACAAGTAGAAGACAAAATTTTGGATGTGAGTCAGCTAAGAGAGAATGTGAGAATGAGGAACAAGATCTGTTAAAGCAAGAAGATAGGATTAGGAATAAAGGAGGGATATGCCGGACAAGAAAACTGAAACAAGAACTGCTGGGAGAAAGAGCACAAACCGGGACAAGCATGAAGTCCAGACATAGATCAGCATAGCAAATATTCTAAGAATGCCTGGAGGAAGGAAAAGTAACTAAGAATACAGGCATGCACTCATGATAACACCTAAACTTTCAACTAAGACTTAGAAAGTGATCTTGTGTTAGTTCATAGAAGCAGTAGGGATCTTTTAAGTCATGCATTGCTTTTTACCATTCTGTTGTCTCTTTAAAGACTTTCCATTCTTTGAGAAACAGAAGTGGTTATCAGATACATTAATGATTTCAAATCATATTAGCTGGGAGGAAGTTAATACACAATGACTTCTCTCATAGTTGGATCCTCTACTTTCCAGATCATGAAGATATTATTTAGTTAATTACAGAATCTCTTTGATGATTTACACTTTCCTGTATTTGTTACTGAACAGACGCCCAGTTCATTGTAATCTCCCTTGAGCAAATTATCTTGTCCTGAGATCTTTAATACTTGGCCCAGGATTTTTGTTTGTTTGTTTTTGTTTTGTTCTAATCAGTCCTCAGGGTCTGTAGCAGATGTTTATTACAGTTTCTCTTTCATCTTTGCTATTATTCTGTCCATACATGGAATATTGTGTTGACATTTCACAGTTCTGGAACTTTTGGAGAATGGTGGCTCAAAAACATTAGGATGAGAGATTGGGGAAAAAGTAGCTATTAGCATCTGCACAGTTAGTGGAGACTGAAAAAGACACACAAACTGCCCCAAACAGAAATAAAATACTATTTCCTTCAGCTTAGAAGGCATCACTGGCATACTTTCCTCACCGGCCATTTTCTCTTTACTACTTAAAATTAGCTTATTCTTTGAAGTTTATTTTAAACGTGATTCTTCTATATTTATTCTTGTCAACTACTAAGTAATAGTAGCATTCCAATAACAACTTTTAAGCTATGGGAATAGTATCCGTGAAACTGTATACCTGCTGCGCAATTAATGAAAACATCTCACAGGTAATTCTCTTGAATATACCAGAACTCCCCTGCAGTTTGAATAACTATAATAGTAAGGCAAGACTTTCCCTCCTGGGTCATCTTAGTCCCTAAAAAAACACTTTTCCTTAATTTAGCCACATAAAAATATCTAATTGTGTTACTATATTTTTGTTGACAAACTTAGCCAAGAAATGTGATGCTTCATTGTCTTACTGCTCAATAGATCTCCTAGGAGACAGGTCACTCTGAAACAGATCTTGTAATAAAAAAGGAACCCAGCACAGCAGTATCCTCCATTGAAACATTTGTTCTAGCAACAAGAACACCCTTCCTCCCCTTTTTACTGGGCACCCACTATCTGAAGCTCATACAGTTTTACTGCAGTGTCTTAGGTTTTGACTGAGGAAACGCAGTTTGACCTTCAGGTGATCCCCATAATAGAGGGTGTGAATACAACATTCTTGTGTGGGTCTTCTGGCACACTTCAAACCAAAACTGAATAGGGATTTTCAAAAGAATGTGATGTTGTTGAGCACATATGTTGACCTAAATACTTTTTTCATTTCTGATTCTATAGATCCCTTTTCATCAAAGGTATGCAGACAGTATTCTTAATCTTGCAATTAAGTGAGAACACAGATTGACATTTTCATTTGACTTCTTTCATTTTTTGTTCCTAAATCAAGCAGCCTTAGTCACCATGCAAATGTTTTCTTGTATTACAGATAAAAATTTGCTGCACCCAGTCCGTCAATGTAGATATATTGTATAAAATGATCCAAATTCAAAATGTGATCCTCATTTCAGAATTGTACATCTAGATTTCAGAATGCCTTAGACATCTGATAATATGTGAAGAAGAATGCAATATATTCTCTACACATCCAGGTAGCTATGCTGGTAAGAAGAGATGTGGTCATGTTCTTGGTTAATCTGTACTTTTTCTTAACCTCTCCAAACTGCTGTAGAAGAAGCATGCCTGCTAAAATAATTGTTTATTGTCCTGCTTTCTCTTTAGAGGGGACATAGATACAGTAGTGAAAACATAATCCTTAGTCCATCATGTTGATGTACCATCAAGAAATTGACAGACTATTTAGACCATGACTAGTTCTTCAGTATTTTGTCTGCATTTTTGCAGTTTTTTAAAAGGAAACTTAAATTGCACCTTCAACCATACCTTCACAGCAGCAAGGTCCAGAGGTTCCCAAAAAAGCATACACCTGAATTGGCAAGATCACCCAACAGTGTATGACCTTATTACCTTGACAGTATAACTATGTCCATGCAACCTACTCTGTGTGATAATAAACCTTTCTAGCTGGTTGTTCCTGCACCCCAAGTTTATGCGTGCTTTTAAAAACCACATGACATTCTCTGACATCTAGGCTCTTTAGTATAGAGCATAGCTATGAGAACACAGCTTTGTTTTCTGAATCACTAATGGATGATTTATCTCATGCAACTTTAGCTATTTAAAAGTTAGTCTTTCACTTAGAGATACTTAAAATCAGCAGAAGAAGGGAAATAGTCACCTCACAAGGGAAATTAACCCCATTTATCAGTCTTTTTCAGGATGGGAGATCACTTAGCTGCCTATTCCTCTTGGCTTGTCACTAGGTGAAAATTTACTCTAGTCACCTGACAATTCATTCTAGTCACCTACCTTCTAAATGGCAGGTCAGGTTAAATACATTATCCGACCCATAAACCCTTCTGAAAACCTGAAGCATAGCACACAGTCTCTGTACATACTGAGAAATGGTTAAGCATGGCAATTTCTATACTTGTTTTTTTTTCTAAACCAATCTTTTAAAATGCTATCTCTCTTTTCTCTCTGAGGAAAATCTATGCAAAGAAACTACAATAACTACTGGTTTTGATGAACAAGCTTTTCCACTACAAAGACAGAAAAAGTAGGAGCATATTTCACTCCTTGAAAAGGTTAGCAAACTATTTTGTAAAGTGGTTTCCTTGGGGCTCTCCAAAACAACTGGGCCAGTTCTATGCAGAAACAATGCACAGAAGATATAAGAGGACCGGAGTCTTTTGAACCAGCAGCTGTGCTACCTGCGGCTCTCCATAACAAGCAGACCAATTCCATGTGGAAACAGAGTGAGCACAGGATGTAAAAAGATCAAAATTGTTTGAACCAGCAGCTGTGCTACCTGCAGCAGTTAATCTTTCCTGGCAATCTGTTAAGAGACACACATTCCTCAGGCTAAGAGGACTAAGAGGCTTTTGCTGACTGCTGTTCCTCTGAGAGAAGCCAAGTCCAATCCTCCCTTCGTATTACTGGAACACTGAAATTGTGGACTCTCATATACTGGGGAGAAAAAAGTCACTTTCATTTGCTCTATTGGAAAGGACATTTCTGATCAGTTGCTTTGAATAAGAATATATTGGCAGCTTACTTCTTAACCAAATTTTAGTTTAACTAAATGCTGAAATCTTTTACTGTGAAGAAGCTGACATCACGTAAGTTAAAATGTATTTAATAATAATAATGACAGGCATGGGGAAAAAGTATATCCTCATACAGACCAAATGACTGCAGTGAAGACAAAATACGGTTTTATACTATTATCAATTAAAACCAAAGTTTATTTTCCCTTTAAGGTCTTGGTACTTCTTCTCCTTAAAGAACTGCTTATCTCTTACTCTCATTGGACAAGTAATTTCAATAAAATAGTACTTTGGCCCTTCAATACCTGCCCTTTCCATCTAAGCCTTGTATTTCTAAGTATCTTTTTAAAAATTTCTAAGTATCTTTTTTTTTTCCTAAGCATCTTTTGCATTATGGCTAATAATCTTATACCTCCAAATACTTTCCATTTATAGCTTTGCTTTTTCACAGTTGTACTATCTTATCAAATATTTTGATAGTTAGCAAAGGAATATTTTGTATTTGATTAACATTCTAGAAGTTATTTATTTAGTGGAAGTATGAAGTAGCTGTTTGGCTATACTTCTTTCAACAACTTTTGAGGAATGGAACAGGGAAAAAGAGACAATTTCCCCTGCATGTTAAAAAAAAAATAAGATAATTTTTCATATGTAATTACCCAAACACACAACCCCTCTCATAGGGCTTTAAAGGCAAACACAGATTTACTTGATATTCTGATGTATAGCCAGGTTTTCTGTGGAGAACGAAGGGTAAAGTGCACGGTGAGTCTCTTTGAGTCCGGCGACGAACCGAGGCGGACAAAGACACAGGCTCAATATGAGTATAATGTCGAAGTCATCCACTGTTAGTTTAAGCAGTCTGTTTATACCCTTTTAGACAATACTTATGGAAAGGTTACATGTTAATTGGTTACTTTACAATAGTTATGCATCCCACCCCCGCCGTGCTGATAATGCTCTTCTTCTGCTGATAACGCCATTCTTGCCAGTTCTTGTTTACTTCTAGTAAGCTCTTTACTGTCCTGTGATAACTCACGACCTTTGTACAGCCTAAGGCTTGTATTCCTACCCTCTAGTCAAGTTCCAGCTTGTCCATAGCTTTGACAAACAAATCATGTCCTTTTTCTTTCAGAAAATCCTCCACAGTTTTCAATCTTCAGTCAAACCTGAGATGCACTAGGAAGCTCTGCTGCTGCTTGCCTTTCATGTTCCTCCCAACAAAGGTGGGGTAAACAAGTCAGTAAATGCAGTAACAGTTAGCCACACACGTTTGTGTGCTAATGAAACATCCTGTCTGTCTGTGTTTTGTACCTACCTTCATCCCTGTTTCTGAACAGAAGTCTGCAGACATCAGGAAGGCCATGTATACTGTAAGAAGTACATCAGATTGCCCAGGCAGGTTTCCTGTAGTATGTGCAGGCAGGTAGATAAAAAGAAAAGTAATTTTTGGTTTTCATCATAAAATCTGTGAAAGCTGTTCTGGAAGAGTAATGCATAGAAAGACTGAAAAGAAAGAACACATTCTATTGGTGGTATATTAGTTTACTTCCAAGTTCAAAAAATAGTTTCTTAAGAAGAATCACCCTGAACTTTACACAAGGGTGTTGCCAACTAAACTTTGGAGACATAATGGCTCATTCTGTAGTTCCTAAGCAATGATTTTGAGTAGTCTATCCACTAAATGGAAGTCTACTAAAACCAAATTCTTTATTTCTGATTATCTCCGCATCCCATATTTCACTTTCCTCACATGTAAATATCAGAGATTTTCCCATTGCTACAAATCCAAACAACATTAGTGACATAACACAAGAATACGCTTGTCCTAGGTTCTCTTTTCATAACTTTGCAAATGCTAATCTTCCATATTTTTTCAGTCTTTGAAGAATATACAGTTGTAGTAGCTAATATCTCTGAACAAGAGTTGGTAGAAGATTAATTTAGGATCTATATGTATATAGTAAGGAATACTAGCAAAAATCTCTGTCTTTTCTAAGTACAGGTGAAGAATCCTCATAACTTATATGCTAGAAGCCTGTCTAAACTTTTTCAAGGAAGGAACTTTATTAATGAAGCAATGGCTCTCAGCTCTTTCAACCTGATGAAATCTGTGTTCATTTTGGTCTTAACAGTGTTCTGAATTATTCTAGTCTAAATTAAAACTACTACACAGCCTGTGTTTGTTGGAGCATGAGGTTCAGACATGCTCTATATACTGAAAAAAGCCAGAAGATATGCTAAAGGTCTGTGCCATATGGAAGTATACCAAAGGCTGTTTCAGGTCTTTTTTATCTCTTGTACTGAAAATAGAGATCTAAGTTTGGTATTTAGAAGTTATGTTCTGTATGGGTAATAACTTTATCACTGAAGGGCTTTGGAGATATTTTCACTGAGGTGAATTAAGGATAAAAATGGAAGAAAGTTATTAATAAAATCTGAAGATTATCACTGTCTTAGTCTCTTGAAGAAACTAACTTGAATGAAGATTTACTAAATACTTTAGTTATATATTTCCTCTAGATATTACATACTGTATTGAAGATTCCACACGGGAAAAGGCTGAATCACACAGTATGCTTCAGTCTAAAGAAGAGATGACTGAGGCTTTAGGAGAGAGTGGGGTGTGACAAACATCTGTAAAATTGCAACATTCACTTTCTCATCGGTACAAGAAGAAGAGATCTTGAATGAAACATGGCAGATTCAAAACAAATATAAACAAAAAAAGAATTTGACTCTCATACAGCTTTTAGCTATGCTGTGGAATTCTACTTCAGAGCATATCATGGATGACAAAACTTCAAATGTCTTCAAAGGAAGATTAGTGGAAGGGAATTTCACTAAGGATTACTAAGCACACGGGTAACACTAGATCAGGAAGTCTCTGGCTAAAAAAACCATCATTTCCTAATGAGAATAACATCCTTACTCCAGTGAATTGCTAGTTTAACATAGAAGTGGTTTGTTGGAAAGTTCTAGTTGTATCATTCAGTTGCTAAGGGAGAGTTATTTCTTCTTGCAAAAATATCAGAACACAGAATTGTAGAAGACTACAAATGCGACAAAAATATTTAGTAGCACTGGCATTCAGTAGGTGTTCCCAAAACAAGTACAATGAGAAGGATCTGGGTGTCCCAGTGAACACCAGGTTGAACATGAGCCAATCGTGTGGAATGGCAAAGGAGGACAAAAGTATCTTGGGCTGCATTAGGTAGAGCACAGCCAACGGTTCAAGAGAGGTGACCCTTCCCCTAGACTGAACCCTGGTGAGACACATCTGGAGCATTCGGTCCAGATCTGGGACCCACAATAAAAAAGAGACATGGATTTATTAGAGTGAGCTCAGCAAAGGGCCGTGATTAAGGAACTGGAGAATCTGTTGTATGATGTATGTGCTGAGAGGACTGGGACTGTTTAGTCTGGAGAACTGAAGGTTCAAGGTGATCTCATTAATGTGTATAAACACCTGATAGGAGGGAGCAAAGAAGATGGATACAGATGGATACAGATTCTTCTCAGTGGTGCCTGCTAACAGAAGAAAAAATGACCAAAATTGAAACAAAGGAAATTGGATCTGAACATAGGAGAGCACTGGTTTTACCCTGAGAATGGTCAAACTGTAGAATAGGTTGTTCAGAGAGGTTATAGAGTCTGGACTCCTGTAGGTATTCAAAACCCAACCAGACACAGTCCTGAGAAGCCTGCTCTAGCTGACCTTTATTTGAGTAGGGGAGGCGGACTAAACAATCTCCTGATGTACCTTCCAATCTCAACCATTCCGTGAATCTGAGGCTAAAAACTATGAGCAAAACCAAATCATTGCTTAAGAAATTTCATTAAAACACAAAGAGAAGATCCAAAGGTCAAAACCAAAAGTATTAACAAACTCTTGATCAGCAGAGTTCTTTCTCCATCAATGGTAGGATTGGTACCACCAGTTAGAAACTATTTCAGCTCCTATAGGACAGAAATCATAAGTAAGGCCATCTGAGATCAGATACTAAATCTGATAAGAAAGTAAACAACACATGGGATCAACTGAGACAATTGTGCCAAACTAATTTGGTTTTTTTCCATAGGGAAAGGAAATTACACAAAACTTACTAAGGCAAACCAAAGAACAGCGAGACAAATGAGGAAAATACAGAGCTTTATTTTTAAGACATTAATTTATCTACAGCTTGTGAGCAGGTAAGCCCATTATATCTTGTATTTAATATAAATCGACATTATTCTGATGCAAAATATCTTAATGTTTGCACTTTTTAATGTAAGTCTGATAGTGATTATAAAGATTCACAGATCTAATCAAGTTCCTCATTTCTGATGCAAGATCAAACCTTAGTTCTGTCCACAGGCAGCAAAAGGACTGTACTCACTCTGACAGCTTTTTCCAGTCATAAGTTTTTTTCTGTTCCCCAAATGCCAAGAGTGCTCAATATGCTCAGTACATGATATTTTGCAAATTTACAAAGCTCTAATCTTCATGTTGTTGGATCAGACATCAAACCAGCATTTAGATGAAACATTAAACAAACATTTTCTTTAGAAAGCATAAACATTTGTTGTGTGTACTCACTGTCCTGGGAATGGAGAGTGGTCTGTTTTGGAGTCAATTTGTGGTTTACATCTTGAATAAATAAATGTTATCCATGTAGCTTTGCAAGCGTAGCATGCTAAAAAAAGGTTCTGATTTCTTCACAACAAAGTAAGCACCAATACTCTAGAGGAAGTCCAAACTGTGAGTATTTACTGAGCTCAGTGTTTTATTTTGTTTAATCAGAGAACCACAGAATTGTTGAGGTAGGCACCTCTGTAGGTCATCTTGTCTAACTGTCCTGTGTAAGCAGGGCCACTAAAGCTGGTTGCCCGAGACCCAAGACCAAAGATGGAGACTCCACAATCTCACCAGGCAATCTGTTCCACTGCCTGACTACCCTTGCAATAACAAGATTTTTTCTTATGTTTACTTGGAATTTCCTGTAATCTACTGGAATATCTTTACTATCTCCCATCAGGTGCTTTTATACACATAGATAAAATTCCCCTGAACCTTCTCTTCTCCAAGCTAAACAAGCCCAGCTCTCTCAGTCAATGTCAAATGCTTCAAGCCCTTAACCATCTTCATATCTGGAAGTATGATAGATTTAGCCCACATTTATACTTACTGAGCTGAAGATGAAACAATTTTGCTCAGATTTCCCACATACAAAATAAAGCTATTAATGTAGGAATAAAATAACATACCGATGCTATCACTACCATCACTGTCACTGGACACATTACAAAGGAAGAGGGAAGTTTCTCACTTCTTGGAAATAAGAGATAGAGCCATCTACTCTGAGAAAATCATTTCAGGCCATTTATCACAGGCTCACCAACCAGATAATTTCACCTATGTTAACTTCTTAGTATTTATTTCTATGAAGTTCTCTGCTCTGCTTGCTAGAAGAGCTAAGCACCATTGCTCTTGATTCTGAACTAACTCTCCCCACACACTGTATAGGGAATCCTATTTCTACCATAAGCATCTGAATTCTACTTTAAAGGTGAGACATCCAGAAGCTAAATACTCTGTTGGCCAACCAATAGCTAATTAACTCATTTTGGTTGAGACTGCTAACACCCCTAGATTCTAAAATATCCGAAGAAAAAAATGAAGTGATCATTTTACTGAAAAGTTGAACAGTCACCGACAGGTGAATTTGTGGACAACAAACAAGTATATATACCATATTGCATGTTAAAGGGGAAAAAAAAAAAAAAGAGAAACATGAACCAGTTAAATGACATGTTATCTCCTAGAAGTATTGAATAAGAAAATCAATTTCATTTTTACTTGGGATGAATAAGACTGAATTTTATTTACAGTTCATATTCAATATTTTCAGTGAAAAAAATGCATTTTTATACCAGTTATCAATCAATATTCCTGTACATTAGAAATGTATTTTATTAATCTGTATGCAAAAGGCAGTCATTTCAATAGGCAGAATATATTAAGTTCAAAAGAATAAGCTTTCCTCAGTATGAGAACAAAGCCTTCATCCTGACAGACTTAGAGATACTTACTAGAGATACATGTATTTGCCTCAGTATTTTGTTTGACAAAATTATGCTTCCTCCTTTGCTGTAGATTCACTTAAAACTTTCAATACACAAAGTCCTTTATCTTTCAGCCACTTTTATGTGTCCATTAGCTTTATATGTTTTTTTTATTTGGGATGGAGAACAGGAAGTGAAACACAGTTATGGGATGAGACCCAACAATCAGCTAAGCTGGGTCTTACATTCTTTCAGATAATCTCTTTATCTCCTGCACACAGCAGCTACACTAGTCTCTGCTGCAGCTTTTACCTTGTGCTGAACAAGGCACTTAAAGTTTTCAGACTCAATGGAACTTGCTGTGCAATGAGTGTCAGGTTTTTTTAAAGAAAATGATATAAAAATGAATGATATAAAATGAACAATTGCTTTGAGGTATAATTGAACCACCAGCACATAGGAGAAGCTATTAAAAAAAACTTTGTTTCAAAAACTGAATTCCAGCTATTTTTCCCATATTTCTCACTGCTGCCTGGATCAGAGATGAGAAAGCGGAATGACAAACAACAGCCAGGCAATATGATTTTTCCAATTTGTATAAAATACCAGTGCTCTAAAAATATTATGATATTAAACTTAACTTTGTAAATATTTAAGATTTAATTCTGGAGCAATGGTATCAAAATCTGAAAGACAGTGTATCCAATAATGGCTAGATCTATACTTCACATCTGTATTTTAGGTTATCTGTTGTTGCTGTGACTATGAATGGGCAAAAGGCAAAAAAATACACATCTGTTTTTTCAAGGGTTGATATAAGTTGATATCCATAACTGTAGCAATAGAATATTCATATGCATATCCATGGCCATAAGGTATTTTCTGTTCATGGGAGTACTAGACCGTAGCATGGCCTCTCAGAAACAGTGTATGCAAAAGGTCTGAGAATGTTTGACCATGATCTGAACAGAAATACGTCTGTGAGAGCACAGGCTCAGTCAGAAGGCTTCTTAGTTCTATGCTCTTCTGAGGAATAAAATTAAGATCTACTGAGTTTAGTATACAAATAATAAAAAAAAAAAAAAAAAAAGACAAAATATTGTTCTCAAAGCGTGAAGTCATTATGACAATAAGAAACACAATGATATCTTGGCATGCTCTCCTCTAGGTATTCCAAATGGGCCAAAGCAAATAATATTATATGATTCTATGTTTCTGCATGAATAATTAAATCTCTTCAGTACCTCAGTTTATTTCTATTAATACCTTCCTCCCCCATCCCAAATAGCAGATAGTGTCTTGCATATGGGACAGTCGTATAATATTTTTGGAAAAATATTGATAATTTAGTGGAAGAGAGGAATCAAACTAAATTAAATTAAACTCAGACTCCATGGAGTAGAAAAAGTCTGAGTGCAATAGATAGTAAAAAGCTGAGTTATTACTTTGAGTAACTTAAATTCTAAAGGGTACTGCCGTGTTTTAAGAATTCCTTAAAATCCTTTTAAAAGGGATTTAAGAATTCCTCTATCATTTATATTGATTAGTACTCATTACTTTTTTAATTACTACTGTTAAATTGCTACCATTATTGTTGAACTAAAGCCTTTATTAGCATATTGTATGTTATTGTAATAAAATCATAATATACAGTATTTCAAGAAACTGAGGTATTTTATCATCATTCAGTCTATTTAAAAATACTCATGTGATTATTTTGCTCATGCTGATTTTAAAAAAAATATTTATTTAATTTACAAATAACTACACACACACAAAAAAGGAAAACATGCTTACTTCAGAAGATGTTTTACCAAAAATCTTTACTATTCCACGGTTCTAAAAGATGAAGTTGCACAATATGCCAGGCTTTTTCAATTTATATATATATACACACACACATATATCTTATTTACATCAGACATTTAAGTCTTTTTTCGGTTTGGGAAGTCATAATATCTCATAATCTATTCCTCAGTTTTATAGATCATTGTTATCATATGCAACTATCCCACAGAAATGAGTAGTGTTAGTTATGTAAGCTCTCAAGCTTTGTCTACAGTAGCAATTCAATAACTGTGTTTACAGCCTGCAGTTATAGCCTGCAGCTGTTGATTTACACAAGGTATTTATTGGAGGAAGAAACTATTTTAACATAGTAATTCAGACTCACTTCTCTTGGACAAAAATATGCTCTACCACTATTTTATCAGTAAAACAATGCAGACATCCCAAGTTTTTCAACATAGTATTCTATTTTAATTATAACTAACTTCTAACTTTGCAGAGTGTTGAAATCATATCCATGCCTGATATCACATGCCACAAAAGTGTTGTTAAATATTGTTGTAATAACGATGCAAATGATAACTTAAATAGATTTTCAGTGTTCTCAGTGTCCTAATTGACTTCAAAATAAGGCGTTAACCATGTTTTACTAGGCATTAATCAAGTTTTGACTGAAACACTGAAAATCTAATGCAATAGAAGCTCAAAATAATAGTTTAAAATACATGTATAGTAGATTAAGCAAATACTAAAAAATATGCAAATAAAACATGATTCCTATAGATCTTAGATATAAGCTGTTGCTCCTCTGCTTTGATATATATTTACCCATATATAGATTTCAAGAAAAAAAAAGCACTTGGACAATAACTTTAGTTACCTCTCTTCCAGAGGAGGTTTACATTGGCTTGACACTCACTGAAAGTGTTATCCAGCATTGGAACAGGCTGCACAGGGAAGTGGTGGAGTCACCATTCCTAGAAGAATTTAAAAGATGTTTAGATGTGGCACTTAGGGACATGGGTTAGTGGTGGACTTGACAATACTAGGTAATGATTGGACTTGATGATCTTAAGTGTCTTTTCCAATCTTAAGGATTCTATGATTCTATGTATGTTATTTCATTTGCTCCAGTTTCGCCTTTCTTTTACTGACAGCATGTATCAATGGGACACATCTGCAGTGATAAAAGCCCATTAGCCACAAGAAGAGACAGATGGGAGAGATGCAATTATAATTAATAATGAAATAAATGCCACCTAGCTCTTTCTAAGCACTGTTCCCTTGTTTACTGCAAGTTTTGAATTAATCTCCAGCTTATAAAAATATTGAATTTTACTCTGAGCTGCCAATACACCCCTGACAATTTCAATTCATCATGCTGATATGTGTGGTCTTCTCTAGATCTCTATTAAAAAAAAAAAAAAAAAAAAAAAACAAACAAACAACTGAGTTTTCAAAAAACAATCGAAGGTATGTGGCTGATGCTAATATAGCAGTATTCTTTTGTACTTCTGGATTATTTTTTCTGAGTCATTTAATGTCAGCAAGAGGTTTCTTAGGGTAAAGTAAAACTATTCTAATACTCATGCAAACAAACACACAAGTGCTGTCTCAGGTGTTATCCTTTCTTTTTTACAAGGTGAGACACATGGAGTAGTTGAGTGCATTATTAACCCTAGCAATGAGGAAAATAAGAAAAAAAAAAAACAAACAGAAGAGAATTGTAGGGAAAATATCCAAGGAAACAACAAAGGAAATTAAGGCATCTGCAAAAAGAAAGGAATGCATATCCTGTGAATGAGAAGTTTCTTTTTGAAGGTAATTGTCTAACATAAGTCATATGGAAGGAGTTTAAAAGCTGAGCAAGAGCATAAAATATGTGTTATGAGATTGGCATAACCCATTATGTGAGATAAATTTCACAGAAAAAAAAATGATACGAAACATATAGCATTCAATATTTGTTAAAGAGGCATCTATATGGTAAAACGATTTAAGTGTGAGCCATTGCCTTTCTCTCCAGATGACAACATTAAAACATTTGTCTTGTCATTTTTACCATCAATAATTTTCCTTATGATTTTTGAGGATAATCTATTTTATATGTTGTCTGTTACAATTATCAGCCCAGAATACTCCAAAAATAGGTAAAACAATGACCTTGATGTTAACACACATTATGACAAAGAACCCATAGGACTAACTCTTATTCCTATTGACATAGTATCTGTTTAAAATCAAACTGCAGTAGAAGCAGAGAACAATGCCCAAAGTTCAGAAAACTAGATGGTGTGTATAAATTTTGCCATTCCCATAAGAAGTTTTAGAGATACAGCAACAGGAATCCGTCATATGGCCAAATAAATTCATGTTCACATTACCCCTGGATCAAAAACATTGGTGATTCCTTTTCTTTTTGGAACAATTCCCATTTTTATCTAAATCACTATCAACACTTTTCTGCAAGCACATCAGTAGTAATAATAATGGCATCTAATCTTGTTCTTAGCACAATAATTTAGGTATGTTAACTTTCCTTTAATATGCAAACTATTATCCTCCCAAATAATTTCTCGCAGTTGGTGATGACTGAATTGTAAGCTATTATTTAAACTAGAAAAATATACTCTTGTCATATTCTGAAATCTTTATTAATAAGCATAAAACATGCAGTAGCTCGGCATCAGTATCGTTCTGTTTTGAGAGAGACTATGTTGTTTTATAAACCTAGAGGGGAGGATTTAATAGTGGGATCCATTCCTAAATTGTGCATTCCAGTGTCCTGATCCTAAAACAAGATATCACCTCAAAATATCTACAAAACCAAAACAGATTCTTCAGGTCTGATCCACCTCTTAAGGAACAGCTATAGCTTCTTAAAAACTTAAAGTGTAAATAGACGTTTCACCTGAATCCCTTTATATATGAAGTGCTATGTACAAAAGAGTCTGCAGAATGTGCCTGCAGTGGTGAGTAAGTAATTTCAGTTTATCTATCCTTATGAGAAAAACAGGTTGAAATGGATGTTATCTTACTGTTAAGCTGATTTTTCAAGCTGGCGGTCATCCTCTCCTCCTGTTAGCAAAGACAAATTTTTATGATACTTAGCTGTGTTTAAAAAATTATGATGACTGTTGTTTCCTGAAATTATCTTAGGTTTTGAAATCTCTTTTAGGTTCTTTTATGCCACATACCTTGGTATTTACCTAAATTTTTTTACTACTGAAATACCTAAATAATCCAAATATTGCAAGGCCTATTATTGCAGCTGCTGCACAGAGATAATAAAAAGCAGCCTTTCTTCCAAATTTCTGACACAGGAGAAAGCCATTAGAAGAAATGAACATGCATGTTAGGACAAAGCACAAGGAGACATGGCAGCAGACATAATGAGATAAAGCAGAGTCAGAAACGAGTGTAGATTGTTTTCCAAACATTTTTTACATTAAAACATTTTGATTCATTAAACCTAGAATTGTTAGCAGAACAAGATCTGTTTAGATGAATACAGAAACTTGGTAATTTGTAATTGAAAATAACTTAATTGAAATTATGGTAATCAAACATTTTGGTAACATTTTAATATACAAGACACATTAAAAAATATAAGTATTTTTTCACTGATCATAATTGAGTACTGATGACCACAGTGCATTACGTGCTTGTGATTTATTTGGTATGATTTTCTGCACGTACTGAGGAAGAGTTGTGTCTTGAAAAGGTGTCTGAGGCAGAAGAAGGTTGTCACAAAAAGATAAAACATAAAAGTTAAAGAAACCTGGGACAAGATTAAGGTCAGCATTTTTTGGCAGAGTGGCTCTCAGAAATGTCCTTTCAATACAATCAGATGGAAAGAGGACAGATCAAATGTGTATGCCTCCAAAAGTAAAAAGAAATGGCCAAACAATGGATGTACATAATGTCAATTGTTTATTTGTCACTGTAGAAAAAGCCATGCAGTACAGTTCAATGTGGAAGATGATTCTAATACAGTCACGCTTGTAACACAATACTTTTATATAATGTAAACTGTTTTATGTGAGACATAAGGAAAAGACGTCCTGTCTGTTATTACTGCCGTTGTGTTGTGGAGTCATTGTGGTAGTCTCTAATAACAGCTGAAAATTAAAAAATTAGAGACCAACTTGGTCAATTTTTACTTCCTTTTGTATATATTTTTTTTTTAATTTTGTTGAGAGGGCACAACTGAAAATTATGTAATACTTTTTAAACCTTGTTGGGTCTTTACAGCTTTCAGCGACATTATGTGATTTAATGATAATGGGATCTACCGAAGAGGAAAAAGGGATAAAAGACAAAAGAAAATATTAGCAAACCTGTTGTCCGTTATCCACAGAGGACATTAGCATAGAGCAGAGCATTTCTACCTATAATGGCTGTTGCAAATTAATGTCACGTGTTTGTTAGGGTAGTTGTTGAAGATGACTTACACATCAAACCAATACTGAATTGTCTTGTGAAATTTAATGAATATTAATCAGACTTGATGTTTAAGGGCTGAAGTTTTAAAAGACAGGATTTTTTATGTTAGAATTAATGACAATTAATTGTGTGTATAATTACAACGTTTATTTGATCACTGTTGCAATACAGACTTGAATATCTGAGGAACAGGATGTAAATATTCCTACAGTGCAGCTGAAGAAGAAATAGGCTTTTTCTATAATGAGATCTGTCCTCCTGAAGATATAAAACCACTACCTGAAGACCATTTGCTGAATATTCAGAAATCCTCTATCTTTCATTGTTTTCTTTGATGGCATATTCTACACATAAGCAGAAACAAAATGCAAGTAAGATGAAAAGCCAGCTGCACTTATTAGGCAGATAAAGTTTTGCTGGTTTGGTTTTGGGTTTTGTTTTTAATCCTGGGAAGTTTCATAGTCTCAAAAGAAACACACAAAAAAACGCAATAAAAAAATAGACTTAGAAAAGTCAGAGAGATTCAGGTTCTTCTTCTCCAAGGACTGAGACTCCTTAACCTCTCTGGGCACACTGCTCATTCATGTTCAGGTTGGTGTCTACCAGGATCCCAACAACTGCTGCCTTGAAGCTGGGAAAAGAACTGCATTGTATCTAGCACAAAATTGAAGATATTTCATTCCCTTTTTATGATGCTTTTCTTACACGATTTTCATGTATCCATACTTCTTGTTGGCAGCCACAACTAGAAAACCTTTTAAAGAGGGAGTATCCAGAACAGCAAGCAAAAAGTTCCTTAAAAAACCCCACAAAACCAAACCTTAAAGTTACTAAAGGCAAATTATGCCTTCCTTAAAAGCAGCTTAAATATAGGGTTTTTCAAAAAGATTAGTCCAATTTGATCAGAATTTGGTTTGAAAATGTGTCCATCTTTTTAAAACACTCTGTATAGTTGTCTGACTCCTTATTAGCTGCAATATAGACATATCATTCATGAACTCATAAAACTATACCAGCTCAAAAAGCAGAGACCAAAAGAGAAATTGTCTTCATTTCTTTCCAATTACAAAGGATGGGTATGTCTTCCAACTGCTAGATTCTCTGACCTAGCAAAATAGTATAAATTGAAATAAATTGTGCATACCATCATCCAACACCTTTTCTGACACTTGAATAGTGAAAGTTCCAGAGGATCAAGTAAGAGGTCATGATGCATATTTAGGAAATTCTCGGCAATTTATCACTATTTCCCTGCATTATAAATGAAATCAAGGTTCATATTAAAGCTTATTGAAGGTGATATCAAGGAATATATTGATTTCAAACATTTCAAGAACTTGGTAAAAATGGACTAAATGGAGTTGGAATACTGAAAGAGTCCAACTGGCAAAGGGGAGTCTGGCAGAGAGAGCCGTAATTGTCACACCATCTGTTGTCCAATATAATATCTTTCAAAAATTCAGAGTTTAACAGGCAATCTGTCTTATTCTTATCTCCAAAACTATAATGCAAAGAAATGGACTATCTTTTAAAAAATTCTAGTACAATGTCAGTGTCTCAAACAAGCAATCTATTTTTAGCTCTGTCAAAGAATTTCCAAAAGTCATCCTAGTCCAGAAACAATAAGTTATTTCAGATTATCATGCATGAAATATGATCATCCTTAGATCTTCAGAAGATGAGGAAAATAGCCCACTTGGAAATCTGAAGATTTTCTTGTAAATCAGTGGCTCTAGTGATCCATGGATAAGATTAATTCAGATTTGTACCTATCTACTTCTCAGTGCTTTTAGCCACCAAAAAACCCCAACCAAAACCCAGGACTTGACAGAAAGTCATAGGAATTTGTATAAACTTTTACTGTCTTCAACATTTAAGACTGAAAGAACATTCAGCAGCCCAACTGAAGGCAATGTCTTACTAGCAAAAATAATCACAAAATAGAAATTGGTTTATCCATTCATCAATTTTCAAACTAAGACAATTAACGGTCTTTTTCCCTACAGTATGGCTGTTCCAGAATCTGACATCTCTGATTTGGGAGAAAATAATTTACCTGAATTATAAGAAAACTTCTTTTAATATTCAATCTTAATATTCACAACCGCCTTACATCTATTTCTTCATGTGTCAGTATTGCCTTTTGAGTCATCCATATTAATGAAAGTTGGAATGATATTGATACATGAATATTCTCTTTTTAATACTTCTGGGCATTTTGTAGTAGGTTTGATCTGACCTTATCATGAATGCTAAAAAATCTCCCCAAACCTTGAATTCTGTGATCTGTCATACTACCAAACTAACCTTCCAGTACTAAAGCATTTTTTTCCTGACTGTGTGATCAAAAGGCCTTGAGGCGTGCCTCGCATGTGATCTTTCTTTGAGAGACTTTCTCCTTAACTGAAATGTAGAGTTCTTAGTTTTACCTGTGGTGTAATTTTTTCATAAATCATGCAACATAAATTTATACTGGGGTTCTTTTGCAATCAATCGATCACTCATGAGCACAGCAGTAGCAAGATCTGTTTTAGCAAAGCCTCTTAGAAGTTCAGATAGTTTTTTTTTCCTTTATAAAGGTAAATAATTAGTAGGATGAAGAAATCTATGAAAGGTGGTAATTTTGTTTAATGCCCTCATAGTAGATCATAACAGATACTGACATTTATCCATCTGTGTTTCTATATGCAGACAAAGGGACTTCTAAGGGAAATATAGCATACCAGGAAAAAGAGCGAAGCATCTTAAAAACCCTTTCTACTCATTCATATGATTTAAAATATTGGCAAGTCTGAATGTAAAGACTGTAAAAATAAATGTGTGATATTTTCAAATTCAGATTACAAAACGTGATCCAACATCCAATTTAAACTACAAAATTAGAACCTCTTTAGCATAGAAGACTCATTGGAATCACACAAAATACAACACTTCTAAATACATGTAAGTTGATGATATATATTTGAAATTCAAAGTTCACCTAAAAGGTCATTAAAATAAAAGAAAATCTTCCATTGACAGCAGCTTTTCAGCCTCAGTCCAATAAATTCTGTGGAATTGGTGAGAATCACTGAAGTTATTGATTTGTGACATGAATTTCAGAGTTCTTTAGAATGAAATAAATCATTCAGAAATCATCCTTGCTTTAGGGTGGTTTGCTTTATGTCAACTCTATTCTTTAATAGACTCATGAACTTGATTAATACAATTTAATTCAATTTAAAACATAGTATACAACCCTACCTGCTTTATTAATAGCAGCAATTATTTACATACTAGCATTTATATAAGTAAAATGAAAAAGTGCTGACATTATTCCAAGTTCAAATCATGGTAAAAATGTTTAATTTGCAAATCTCACTACTACTAGTATAATCTTTAGTGCTGTTTCTAGCTTCAAAAACAAAATTCAGTTAGTACTTATACATTTTATCAAAATCAATGTGGAAAATAATGAGACTTTTTTTAAAACACGAAATTATATTGATGAAGAATGCCATGTTCATGAAAACTAAAATGCTCAGGAAAACGTCATTTTCTAATGGAGGCATCATTAACAAGTTAAATGTTTTCATAATATCAAAATACTTTCTTTTTAACAATGGAACATATAAAAATTTATTGTTTCTTTTAAAGTAAATTCCCTATTGAAAATGTTTGTCAAAAACTTGTAAAAGTTCAGGAACTTTTCATGAATGCTACTTATTGATGTTTTTTTTAAAAAATATTGTTTCACAGAAATAAATATTAATAAACTTATTTCATTTTTGAAGCAAAACAACATGAAAACATATTAACTACCTGCAAAATGTAAATACTATTCTTAACACTGATATTTTAGCATAGGAAACTGTACTGAGCTTGGCTAGGACATAGTGAATTTCCTTCATGGCAGCTCATATGCTGCTGTGTTAGATTTTCAACCAAAACAGCACTGAGAGCACAGGTTGTAGCTTTTGCTCAACAGAGTTTGCACAGCATCAAGGTCTTCTCTGTTTCTCACTCTGCTCCTACAGTGAACAAACTAGGAAGGCCCATGACAGGTTGCAAGGGCACAAAACTGGACAGATGACTTTAACTAACCAAACTGATATTCCATACCATATAACTTCATGGTCCGTGATAAAAGAAAAAAATGGGCTTTTAGGAAGTTTAGCCACATTTCGCTCAGGAACTGGCTGGACATCAATCTAACCCTGGGAGGTGGT
This sequence comes from Caloenas nicobarica, assembly GCF_036013445.1. Taxonomy (NCBI): domain Eukaryota; kingdom Metazoa; phylum Chordata; class Aves; order Columbiformes; family Columbidae; genus Caloenas; species Caloenas nicobarica. Next base: position 56,233,996 of record NC_088248.1, on the reverse strand, counting down.
GAGTGATTACTTGTGATCACTGGGTTTGTTTTGTTTTCTTCTCCCTACTTATCCTTCTTCTCTACTTATCCTTCACTTGTTAGACAATGTCTTTGTCCTGACTCCAAAGTTTTCTTGCTTTTGTTCTTTCTTACCTCTTCCCTCATCCAACTGGCAGGGAGGGGAGTAAGCAAGCACTGTGTAGTGCTTAGCTGCCCACTGAGGTTAACCCACAACAGAAAAAAAAAAAACTTATATGTTTAAGCTATCTTAGAGGCAAAGGAAAAACATCTACTAAATCTATATGCAATCCTAAATACCAAATAATTTGCAATTACATTTATAATTATGCCATAAGAAAGTAAGTGATTTTGAGGTTTTCCTCACTTTTTGTGATTATTCTGCTAAAAATACAGATAATAAAAGTTGTATATCCTTTTGACTGAATTCAATAGCACTATTCTATTAAGAGCTAAATTCAGTACAACACTTTGGTGCAGAATTTCTCAGGATTAACTTTTCTGTCTGCCTGTATATTTCACTTTTTTTCCCTATGCACTTGCTGTCTCCTTTAGTTCACATCACTTCTTTTGACATTTAAAGCTTAAATGGTGAAAGTTAAAGAGCATGGAAACTAGAGAAACCGGTTTGAAATCTACACCATTGCTTCATGCTTTCAAAGATCTCTGTAGGTATAACTCTAGAAAACCCCAATGGAGAAAATCTTCAGAAGAGCACTCCTGCCTAGAATTTTTCTACCAACAGAAATTATCTGAAATGTCACCATTCCCTTCATAAAGTTACAGAGCAAAGTCAAACTACATCAAGGGAAGGAAAGAGAGAAAGAAGCACTACATAGGCCATTGTTAAGGAAAAAAAATATAGATAAATAGTTGGCTTTTGTCTTATGATGTTCGGTTAAAGAAGTTTTTATGGATATGAATGCTCAGAAGAATTGTGTCTTTGTTGAGGAATATATTTTCCTTCTTTTGACAAACATTAGTTTAAAAAAGAGCCATGCAAATAAAATTGATATTCAAACATTTAGGGAAAATCCAAACATAACTAACAACATTTTTTTTTCAAGTGCAAGTAGATGAAAATATAGCTGAAACATTGAATGAACCTGCGACAGATGGAAAGCTGATGTGTAATTTTGTCTGGGAGATGTTTGCTGTGCAAACATACTGAGCTAATCTGAATAATAGTTGTAAGGAAGAATAAGCACGAAAAAAAAAAAGAGCAATGTGAGATAAACTGCTTCTCAGAAGATGTTTAATGTGTGTTAAATGACCAATGGTCTTCTTGTTTCCTTCATCTTAGAACCTGCTATAATCAACTAGATACACCATGGAGAAAGCACTTATGCTAAGCTGTTAATATAGACAAAACTAAAGAAACCCACATTCTCAGTGATCTTAAAAACAAATTCCAAGCAATAGGCAACACTGTGATATATAACAGAGAAAAAAGTAATTACATTGGTCGGACTAGCACAGCATGCCAGCTGACAGCCTTAGAATAAAGGACCTGACTAGATGACAACTTGAGGTCCCTTTCAGTGTTGTAATATTGATCAAAGCCAGGAGATGCCTTCCTGATACCGAATGGGTTTCAATAGCTAGAGGAGAAATGAGGCCTTTAACAGCTTATGCATGTGAGTACAGGGTGGATATTTTGGAAAAGCACTATTTAGGGAGTGTCTAAGACTTTTGACGCAGGGCAAGACCTTAATAATTATTGCGAAACTAAAACATATTTTCATCCTAAGATATCTGGGATTTATTATATACTAGTAGCTAAGAAATCTGGATAAGAGGAACCATAAATATTTGAACTCAGTCAGATACAGTGAGCAGGAGTGGAGAACTACAATTAAGCTACTAGGAGAACTACAATTAAGCAAAATCACAAAGTCTAGCAGCTAGGTGAGAACACACAAGAGAATATGCAACACGCAGTAGTGGTGGGATACAACTGAAAAAATGAAGACTAGACCGCATAATATAATGGGAAGTTTGTTCCAAATGGAATAGAAAAGGAGCTCCGTGTCTGAGACAGGAAGATGACAGCTGTCTCAGGGAAGCGAGTGGTGGGAAGATCTGGAAATGTGAGGGACGACACAGGACAAAGAGAGTAAAAGAAACTTGGACTTTATGTATTTGAAAATCAAATAAAGTAATGGTTCATAAGACTGAAAGGTATATAGGAATGTGGACAAAATCCTAATAGTACATAAGATAATTTTAGAGGTTAGCTTTTATTTTGGTTGGAGAGATTAGGAATGCTACCAGACATCTGCAAATTAGACCTGTGCTACACCTAAGCAGAAAACAAACAAGGCATGTTTCCCAAGCTGGGGAATTAAAAATAAACTTCTGAAGTGCTTTAAAGCAATAATCAGCGCAGTTGTGCACTGGTGAAGATATACAGCAAAGACAGACTCGGAGACAAAGAGAACCTGAAAAAAAGAGAATAAGAGGAGAACTAAACACATTAACTGGGATTGCAATAAAAAATCCGCATACAGGCTTATCGTTGAATTATAAAATCACACTTCTTTGCTTTCTCTCTAGTTCTAGAGAGAACTAGAGAGAACAGTCTAGTTCTCTCTAGACACTCCAGTGTCACTCCATGTCCACTCTAGACACTCCATTTTCACTTATCTGAATAAGAGCTGAAATTCCCAAGGTGATTTCAAATGCCTCTTTATTACAATAATGGCATAAAATCAGAGTTTTTACCTTAAATTGCCACTGCTTCAGGGTATAGTTTAAAGTTCTATTTGTACTCTAAAGGAAAACAGTGAGACCCATGACTTACTCAAATTAAGACATTTAATTCAGGATTTGAATTTTCACTTGAGCAGGCACCTAAATCAAAGTTGGCATCCTAGTGTAAGAAAGGAACGTGATTTCAGGCTTTCTGCACTCTTCCACTGAACTTGAAAACACAGACACTTACTCATAATTTTGGATTCTCTACCACGTGACGGCTACCCAGATATTAGGCATGACAGTGTTAAGTGTTAAGATGAGGTAGTGCCTCTGCAAATGTTACACTGTGCCACAATGTGCAAATTAAAGTGAAGTGCTCATTTTTATATTGCTATACACTTTGAATGGGAGAAGAAAAAGATAGAAAATGGCAGAGGAGGAAAATGATAACAAAGAATAAAAAGAAATGTCAAGAGATCATTCTTATATGAGGTTTCATTTAATTATGGCTGTCTCAATTTTCTTGAAGAAAACCAAGATGTAAAAATACAGGAAAAAGAATATTAAAAAAAAAAAAAAGAGAGACTAGAAATGGGCTAAGCTGTAGGTAGAATGATACAATTATAAAGAGGGTTTTTAAAATTTTATTTGACTCCATGGAATTCTTTAAATGGAATCTGAATATGCAGTTTGATGAATCATTGTGAACCAATCTGGAAACACATGTCCAAATGTTCTGTTTCTACATGTCAAAGGAAATTTATGTGAAATATACTTGCAATAAACATTACCTAAATGAAGGTGTGGGTGAGCCATTTTGACCTATATTGGATTTTGATGAATATTTTAAAATACATTTTCTGAAAGAACTGAGCTTGCCTTGCCTTATAAAACACACACACACATAAATCCATATAGATTTTGTTATAATATCCATGTATTTCTTTGATCCACTATCTTAAAATTACAATTTTGTTCAGCTTCTTTGGAAAGAAAACAAAAAAAATCACTTCCCACCCTAAACATACATAGTGGATTTCATGTGCACACCTGATTGTTTTCTGTCAGAGACCACAGAGAGCATCAGTAAATACTTTCTCTTATTTTGAACTATGATGCCAACCTAAAGACCACTTCTCCACTGTTTTGAACATGTTAACGTCCAAAGCTTGGACCACTCTAGGGTCATCAGAACATCGTATGCAGCAGCATCCATGGAAAGACCTAAGATTTTGGTTATGCCTTTTATCTCACTCTAGCACCAGTCTTTTGAACCAAAGGTTTATTATTGCATATGTAGAAGAAGAAAGAGACTAAGGAGCTACCAAAGACACATAGCTCTATATTCTGTAGAGCTTTCTGGTCTAAATATTGATTTTCTGGTTTTCTCACAATGTCTGAAGGTAAAATTAATAAACCAGATGGCCCATCCTCATTCTCTGTTCCCAAGTGCTGCTTTCTATTTAGTAATGATTTTATCTCCTTTACAAGCCTTACCCTTGTATGGGATTTTTAATGACCACAATATACCAAACACCTCTCTTTTAAACTTTGTCCCATATATGGAACTAGGTATCCAAAATTGTGCTCAGTCATTAACAAATGGTAAAGGTATAAAACAAAAATTAGTTCTGCCAGACTGCATTGAGTGTTCCACACTCTTTTCAGTAAAGTCCAAATTGTTGACTTACACTTCTTTATGCTAAATAGATAAACCAGGTTGACTGAAATTCTGTAAAAATGTTACTCCCTATCACATGCCAGGTTTCAAGCTGGAAAACAGTTTTGCATACACCTCTGTAAAACAGGTATTTAAAATTGGAATCCTGGCAGACTTAAGGCTAGCAGAGCTACCTGGAACTGCTATATTATGGTTTTTAATTAAAATGACTTTACTAGAGAAGCATCAACTGAACACACACTAACACACAGGCACATTTGGGGCATTAGTCAGAAACAAATAAGTTATAAATTGATCATATTTATTGAGCTCTGAATTATGAGAAACAGGAATAATGCTGTTTCCCTGAAACGCCAATTGCAATTTATATAGTCATTATTAACCTATTAATGTAACTTAATATCAAGTGCTACTTCAGGGATACAGCACAATAACATCTGTTTCATGGATACGTCTTATTGTGTGTTTTAAAAGTAGCTCCTGTGAGAAATTCTGGCTGCTAATTTAAGGAAATCAATTAAGAGATTTTAAAACATGACCTTCTAAAGCTTTTGGAAAAGAATTATTCCATTAGAATCTTTTAATACACCAAATAATTTCAAATAATTATTTCATTCTGTGTTTTGTTTTGGAGGTTTTTTCCAGTTGCAAGAGGACTAATCTATTGTAAAGTCTAAATATTAAGTGGAATGACATTTTTCATTAACTGAAATGGATACCGTGATACAGATTTTAAAGGATTCACAGATCAAATTTGTAACTCTCTAAAAATATACTTCAGCTTTGCCACAGTTACAGTTTTCTCCTTATTTACAAATCTTTGGGTTTGTACCTTTTTAAGTCCCAACAGCAATCGCACAACTCTGGAACCCTAGGCCAGGCCTAAGGGTACAGGTCTCTATGCATTTGTAATGCTGATCCACTAAAACTGACTGGCTCTGGAGGTTTTGTTGTTTGGCAAGTCTGTGACCATATGAAACAATCCTCTTAAAGTGATTTCAACAGAAAGAAAAGCAGATTTAAAGCTACAGGTTTTAAAACTATAAAGCAGTACATCTACCTCTCTTACCTCAAGGCTTCCTATCTGCCGATACTGATGTAGCAACAGCAGGCATCTCAGTCTGTTTCTCTTCAACAATTACACTCTTTTCATTTTTGATACTGTTCTTTTGAAAGGTTCTTTTACCTTCCATGTACAAGGACCTTTTCCTATTCTCACTTACTTTTAATAATTCTCAAATACTTTCTCAAGGGTGATTTATCCTATACTATTTTTTCTGTCAGTTTCTGATTAAATTTATGTAATTTATTCACATAGTACAACATCCCAGTCACAAGAGTAACAGTATTCCTAAATTACAGACTAGTTGCAAATCTATTACAGATTACTTGATATAACTGGCTTCTAAAGATCGCAGTTAAAATAAATAAAAAGTGTAATGTACCAATGCTGCATAGCAGTAAGAGTTTTGTACAGTCAATTCTGCCGGATAATAAATGCTCAATTTTGAAATAAGAAGGACTAAGGACACAGAACATCAGTAAAACATAGAAGTTCTGGGCATCTAGATGTTTAGTCCTCTTTGTCCTGTTTGCACTCTTATTTGGATACAATCTTACTTAAGCCAGTACTTTTGTGGTTACAATAGGCTTTTCTCTTGATAAATTCTTGAACTAATCACATTAGCTATTTTTCCTTGCAATTGTTTCTGGAATTATATTCCATAAAGAAAAAGCTTCAATAGAAGACATTGACTACCATTTCACCAAACCAGTCCTCACTAAATTAAACTTTTATGCTGAAAACATTTTACTATCATCTTCCTTATTCACTGACAAGTTCGGGGCTACAGGTTTGAACTCATGTTGGGAGAACAGGGCACTGAAATTCAGCATAGGAAAAGGTTATACCTTGTAGGCTATAGTATCAGAAATGTTGAAAGAAATGTAATTCTTTAAATAAAATTTAAATAAAATTCTTTAAATAAAAATGGCCCTTCCTTCCCACGTGCAAGATTTGGTATTTACCCTTCCTGAATTTCAAAAGGTTCTTGTTGACCCATTCACTCAGCCTCCTACACCTTTCTGAATGGCACAAATTATCAAGTGGTCCTCCCACTTTGATGTCACCTGGAAACCTGATGAGCATGCACTCCATAGCCTGCTCCAGCTCAGCTTCTTGCAATCTGAGTAGAAATGCTTTACTCATTTTCCTGACCAAGCCATAGAGACTTAGATGATATAACAATGTTAGATATTTACAGTGAAAAACATTTGTTTATTGGTTGCTTGCAGCAGCTTTTGGAAAATGCTGCCTTCTTTTTTCTCTTCTTTAAAAACAATTAAAAAAAATCTGAGAGTGACATTTCAATCAAGTACACACCTCAGTTCTTTACTTCTCTTTTCCTAGTTCCTACTGGCAGCATCAATACTTCTACTATCATTTTAAAGACCAAAACAGCCATCTGCTCTCCCAATACACACAAAGTATCTGCTTCTTAAAAATACAAATGAAACAACAGAGATAATAATTGTTCTGCACATTTATAATAGTAATGAGCATAATCCATCAGATTTTAGGACACCTCTCTTACATAAGGCAGAAAACAACATTATTGTGGAGGGACTGTGTTATATTCTGGTTAATGTAAAATGACATCCTATTAAATTTTATTCATTCATTAAATTCAAATTTTCAAAAGTTTAAAATTATCCTGAAAACTCATGACATCCTGTTCCTATTTAACCAAAGCAGATAGTTTTCAAATATACCAATACGTTGATATTTTAAAAAATATACTGGGGGAGGGAGCTATAACAAACTTATGGCATTTGGCCATTTTTAGTCATGGTCCTGACTGTTATATTGAAGGCATGATAAACTCATACATTCCCATCCACAATTTAACATTATTCAACTTGTAATGATCCCAAGTAAATTCCAATGGCAGTAGCTACTGTTTGTATAACATGCAAGCAACCACATGATCTTGAAGCTTTAATCCACATTTGAGCAGTTGTCTTAACTCTCCTCAGTTGTGATGACACTGTCTTTGCCAACTATGCACCACAATTTACACAAAACCAGTGTCCTTGCATGAAGCATAAGCAGTGTCTTTCATTGACTTGATTTTTCTGACTTTAAAAGCCATGGCAAAATTATAATAAACTTAAATGAGAGTGTAAGAGGTCTGTCAGTCCCTGGTTATGTGTCTAAATACAATTCCAGGTTAACACATTCTTTGATGCGCGGATGTGCTATACCTAGCCCAGTGGTTTCATTGTTTCAGAAGAGCTGTGCAAGTAACTAAACAGACAGGAGTATCTCTAGAAGCACAAGCAACAAAGTGCATCTCTGTGTCACTGCTACAAAACATTGCTGTGGTCTGACAGTTTTCAACTCTGAGTAACATAAAATGAAGTGTGATAAGTTGCAGTCTGCCTAAAAAACCATGACTCAGCAGTCTGGCTTGTGATTCGTACAGTTGATATTTCTGAACTAGTCCTACCGGACTTCAAAACCAACCAACCAACCAACCAAACACGAAATCAACCAACCAAACAAAACCACAAACAAAACTTCTTGGAAAATTAGGAGAGGTTTACAAGATGTTCATTTCCACAGAGAGAACAATATCAATTACACAAAATGGATTCAGTGGAATTTATTTCATTTTCCAAAGAGGTTTTAGAGTCCTTAGTCTCTGGTTTTGCTTGAATTCAGCTGTGTCCTTGATCTACTTTTAAGTGGTTGTGATTTTTCTGGAGTAGAGCTTGCTATGTCAATTTGCTGGAACAAATGGTCCTTCTGTTTCCCTGTGAGATTTCCATAACTCAAAGCAATTTGTCCCCTGACTTATTTTGAACTTTCCGATATTTTTCTACTATGTTGTCCCTGATTTGCATTTCAAGTTTCATGAAGAACTATTTGCTTTTTCTTGTAAAAACTTAGTTCTTTAGAGTCCTTTTGTAGCTTTGCTCTCCTGCTGGGTATTTTTAAGTTTTTTCTTCTTCTTGAAGAGTAGAAAAAGTTTTGGTTTCCAGTTGATAAGCTTTGGTCTATCATCACTCGAGTTTTATATTCTTTTTACCTTATAGCTGTGTAATAGTGGCATCCTGCTAGGTCAGTACTTTACCTTATTACTTACATCTTCTTCAAATGTATTTATTTCAGAATTTGAAACTACGCTGTCTCTTTTGCTTTACTCAAAGTGCTCATTAGATTCTTATTAGAATATATTTTCAAAATTGCTTTAATTTTTTTATATACCGGAAGGTGTGATAAGTACTTTAACTGATGATACATAAATAGTCATACCTTTAACAAACTCAAATATACTTGGAGACAGACTTTTTAGAAGGGCATGTTACAACAGGGCAAAGGATAATGGTTTTAAACTGAAAGAGGGGAGATTCAGGCTAGACATGAGAAAGAAATTTTTTACAATGAGGGTGGTAAAACACTGGCCCAGGTTGCCCAGAGAGGTGGTCGACACCCCATCCCTGGAGACGTTCCAGGCCAGGCTGGACGAGGCTCTGAGCAACTGATCTAGTTGCAGATGTCCCTGCTCAGTGCAGGGGGGTTGGACTAGATGACCTTTGAAGGTCCCTTCCAACCCAAACAATTCTGTGATTTCAGTTTCATAGTTTGAATTTTGCAAAAGCAAGGATTGTGATTTGCAGTAATGGGTAACAATAAAACAGAACTTTATTTGCCTTACTTATCTAAGTATCTCAAAAAGGCATTTCAAAGCAATTGAACAATGGGAAAAGTTCTCAGTTGCTCCTACTGTATGTTTTTCCTGACATTTCATTTCCCATAGTAAAATGCAAGTTTCAGGGAACTTGTGAGCCACTCATGAGTACACCTTTTTTTTCCACACACAACCCACCTGCTTGCTTTCATTAAGATCAGGAAGAAGTTGTAATTCTGGCTTAGGACAGTGAAAGACCAATTGTGATTAATGAACAAGCAACCAAGGAACCTTCATATCCCAGGCAGAATGCAAGCAACTGAGGGCAGCAGAGAAGCAGCTGTGAGAATGGGAACAGAAAAGGAGGGGATGCTGAGATGCCTCACTAACCAATCAACTGAAAACTGAGCTTAGTTCCTCATCCCGGGTGCAGCTTTCCCAACTTGAAAACAGAAGCCACCATGCCACCTATTTCCAGCCACTTTCAGGTCTCGTAAACCTAGTTTTAACACAAAGAGATTGAAGATGGACAGTGATCAGATACCATCATCATGACAGTTTAAAATTCATAGAAGTAAGGAGTCTTGAAAGCCAAAGTCCAGAGTCACGAAAAAGCCAGTAGTATTTCAAGCTTGGAGGAAACAATGAATGGTTTTCTAAAAATTACACCTTGCAAGTGTAACATACCACATGGGTAAAGTCAGCAAGAATACCAACCCAGTCCAGAGGAATATTTCATGGGATAAGGTTGCAGAAGATGATGAATGGACTGTTGGCCTAAAAGTAAATAGGACACAGCTTAATTTTCAGTGATGTTGGTGCAAAAACTGGAGTAATGCTACATGTAGTTATATTACTACCGAACAACATAAAATAATTAAAAGTTCAGGGTCTGGACGACAAATAAATAAAACACAGATCTGCCTACAGCCAGTGAATCTATCCAAAGGCAGAGCATGTCTGGGTTCATCTAAGCTAATGTTAGACACTCTACTAAGGCACTTAAGTTAGATATACAGCCATACAAAGCATTCTCTGTGGTTGCTGAGGAGATGCAAATGTTTTTAGAGAGCATTTACAAACTCCTGAGATCTGACTTTCCTTTCAGAATACCCATCTCTTTGCAATGGAAGTAGAAACAGCCTTGGGCAAGTTAGCTCCTAATTTCATCATCATGATTATCTGCCTAAAATAAGGAGATCTAAAATCAGTCAAGGACTATATTTCCAGCTGCCTCAATTTAAAAAAAAAAAAAAAAAAAAAAAAAAAAAAGAAGTAAAAAGAATTAAAAACCTTTTACTGAATCTTAAAAGGAAAACATTTTTAACAAGTAGTTGAAAGCCAAAAATAAAACAAAAAAAACCAAAAACAACCACCAAAAACCAAAACACCACAAACCACTACTGTTTTTTGCAGCCCAGGAATACTGTTAGCCTTCTTTGCTGCAAAAGCAAATTGCTGACAGAGTTAAATAAAAAAGCCACAATAAGCTTGATATTTCTCTTCACTTACAAGAGGCAAGTGGAATCTGAAACTGACCATGAATCACCCATCATCATTTTTAAAGACCTTTACAATTTCACTACTTCCATTCAGAAATACAGAACTGAGTTTCCCCGAAGTATGTTCTATTATTGGCAGATCGAATAAAGGAAAGTACCAGATGATGCAGATATAGTATCTTGAACACTGAACAGAAATCAGCAAGGTGAAGTCCAGAATACAATGAGGTATATATTAATTATTATTTACAAAAGTCCACCTAGAGAAGAAATATAGGCTACCATTGGCAAAGTATTTCTCAGGGAAAGGAAAATCAGTATTAGTATTATTAGGAAAGGGAAAAGGAAAATTAGTTGAGGCTGTTAGTGCAGTAGCAGAACTATTCCCAAGCACTATTGCTGACTTAATACAAATGTTTCTATCAAACCAAGTCTTGTTTAGGTCAATGAAAGGGTGATAAAGAAATATATATTTTTAAAGTAATTTTTAATTTATGGAATGAAATTTTTTAAAAAAAACAGGTCAGGGATTCTAAAACCTCACCCAAAGTGAACAGTATAACTTTGGAAGCTGCAATATAGTTTATTGTAAATGTCAGAAATGCAGATCAAGTCAAGCACATAAAACACCCACAGAAGAGAGAACATTGAACCTTAGAGAACAGACCTTAGAGACAGAGAATTGTTCATCTTGACTGGGAAAAAAGCAATTGATTAAGCTTAGGCAAGTATTCTCACTTCCTTGAACTAGCCTTCCTATAAGATAGTAAGGTCTGCAGGTAATCAGAGCTGTCAAATCCATTTCCCACAGGTATGTTACAACCATCATGGTAGGTTTTGTTAATCGAATATAATTTCTTGAACATTAATTGCAAGAGTCATGTTTTAAACACAAATTTTGTTACAGAACACCAATAATCTCCCTAAACAGTGTCTGGAGAAAAACAATGTCAAAGAGAGGAGCAGATGTGAAAAGGTACACAGCTTAAATTCAATGCATATTTGACATTAAGACACCAGGTAAGACCTCTGCTGAAGAATGAGTTGCCACCTTCTTAAAATGTGTTCACTGTAAATTCAAGAATACTAGCCTTTTAGAAATGATGGATAGAGATATTGAGCCTTGCTTCACTGACTGGGGTATTGGAAATTACCACCAATTCCTGAAATTATATTAGCATACTAGAATCATAGAATGGTTTGGGTTGGAAGGATCTTTAAAGGTCAACTACTCCAATCCCCCAAAGATCATCTAGTCCAATCCCCACTACCATGGCAGAGACAGACAAGACATCTTTCATTAGATCGGTTTTCTCAAAGCCCCATCCAGCCTGACCTTGAACACTTCCAGGGGTGTGACATCCACAGCTTCTCTGGGCAACTTGTTCCAGTGACTCACCACTCACCCTCATCATCAAAAATTTCTTCTTTAAGTTTAATTTAAACCTATCATCTTTTCTTTTAAAGCCTTTATTTCTTGTCCTATCACTACAGACCCTGGTAAAAGCCTTGCTCCATCTTTCCTATAAACCACCTTTATACATTGAAAGGCTGCAATAATGTCTCCCCAGAGCCTTCTCTTCTGCAGACTAAATTACCCCAACTCTCTCAGCCTTTCTTCATAGGAGATGTGTTCCGGTCCTCCAGCCATTTTTGTCATCTTTTTCTGGACCCACTCTCACAGCAAGACTGTTGTGGAGGACCATATCGAAGGCTTTACAGAAGTCCAGGTAGATGACATTCGTATTTCTTACCTTGTTCACTGATGCAGTCACTCCATCATAGAAGGCCTCTAGATTAGTCAGGCATGATTTGCCCTTGGTGAAGCCATGTTGCCTCTAAACAGCTCCTTATCCTCCATGTTCCAGCATGTCTTCCAGGACAGTTTGTGCCATGATCTTACCAGACACTGAGGTGAGGCTGACCAGTCAGTAGTTCCCAGGGCCATCCTTCTTACCATTTTTAGAAATGGGTGCAATGTTTCCTTTTCTAGTCACTGATGACTTCACCTGACTGCCATGGCTTTTCAAATACGATGGAGTTTATGTTATGTTTTGTATTATGGAGTTTACATTATGTTTATATTATTTGGAATTTCAAATATTATGCAGTTTATAAAAGATCACTTTGCTCTCACATATGACTGTACCTATGTAAGTACTTGAAAAAGACCATATAAGTTACTTATGTTGAAAAATCAAATAGAAACCTCAGTAAAATGTGAAGGAACTCCACTGACAGATTTATGTTTCATCGATTTCTTTTTGTAATATTAATTTGTAGTTTTACCTGGGTGCTATATTATGTGACAGCACAATCATTTTCTATTCACAGAAGACTAAAGTCTTGTACTATCTAGGTGCAGAAGAAATTCAACAAAATTTGCTACAGTGAAGTATACTTGCAGAATGGGTGATCTTTTTTGGTAGCTTCAGAAGTGCTCTAAAACTTTGTTTATCCCATACGATTGGAAGTCTTGAGTGACAAGGCTTCTGTTTTTCTACTTCGTCAATTCTTGGCTGAACTTAAAAGTTTCAGGATGTTTATTGCAGCATTCAAAACTAGCTTTGATGCAGTTTGGGATCAGAAGCTTTGATGCTTGACTGTCAGCAGAAGATTCTTTCGAAGTAAGTCATTATAGTAAAACTTCGCTAGAAAACCTTATATAAAAATATATTCTTAAAATCTTATATATATATACATGTATAAACCTTATATATATATAAACTTTTACATATGTGTGTGTAAACATTCCAATGAATGAATCGTGTTTCTCCATACCAAGAAACGATATACACACAAATAAATATTAATATGAACATATATTAATATATATAAATATACACATACATATATGCATGTGTGAATCAGAATTTGGGGCCATATGTATAATCTTTCACACACTGACTGCAAAGTAATATGAAAATGTTTATCAGCATTAATAAATGTGATACATTTTCTTATGTGTACAACATAGATCTGAAAATTATCCATAAAATAAAATTATTTGGTCTTAACCTTACTCTCCTTTGAAAGAAAATGGTACATACAACATTCTGTGGGCATAGAAGTTTTTAAGTAACACAACATTGACAAAATACACAGATGAAAGGGACTCTAATCACCATTTGATTTTAATACTTTTTGATTACATTTCTGAAACTACCATTCCAAATAATGCAACATATATGTCATTGAGATTATTCTAGAATTCTTCTCTCTAGTGGTTCTTGAATGACAGTAGCAGGTAGCATTCCTGACAAAATAAAAAGTGTCTTTGTGGAATATAAACAAGTTGGAAATTGTAGTCATACCCCAAAATATAGACCAAGAAACTAGATATGAATTTCCTGAATGAGCTGTTACGGTTAATGACTAGCATTGCCTCTTAGTAGCTTTTTGTTTCCTAGCCAATATCCTCTTAGCAATCCTACACCCATTAAATTCAATTATAGTTTATTGAGCTCCCATCAGTTTATGTCTAGACATTTTTAAAGTGGATCTGGGATGGGGCAGATGAAAGTACACATACAGCAGATGGTTTGGGGCAGAATCCATTTAAAAATGTATATTTCAGACAGCTCTAATTGCTGTAACAGCAGAGTATAGAATAAAGTATGAATTTCCCTATGCAAAGGGAAATTATTTCTGCCAAAAAGCAAGGTATCCACCCTTATTTAATTCTGGTCAAGGTCTTATATAAAGAATTGTTCAGATTAAAGGCATAGCAGAAAAAGAGGCAATGAAGAAACCATATTTTGGCATTAATGCAGTATTTAGGCTGCAATTATCAAATATTTAAAAAAAAGATTCATTTAATGAATCTGCTAGTTCCTTCTAAAACCACAAATGAACATTCAGTACAGTGCATTGCAAATGCAATAAAAGAAATCAAACTCCAGCCCTTGCAGTCATTACAAAAATAGAGAATTTAAAAGGTGATTAGCAGTTGCTATTTAAACAGTCACTAATGTTTGTAAATGCATGCCTATACTACACCTTGTACCACCAGAGTAGCTTCATATCCAGCCATCATATGCCTCTTTATCACAAGTGCTCCTAAAAAACTGAATCAATAGATTAAATTTGATTTGCTATCCATTCATTTTAAAATATCTCTTTGTTTTCTGGGCTTAGTAAATTAATCGTGTCATTCTATTTTGTGAGGAAGGATTGTTCAACCGTTCTTTATGGTTGGCTAAAGTTTTCCAGTGGCTCTGTTATTCAGCTAAGTCCTTATGGACAAATTGGTTTGTCTGTTCTTACTTCACCACCCGCAAGGTGAATCTTCATGATACTCCATTCAGATCTCTCAAGATCATCTTAAGGTAAACCTGCTCCTGATAATGTCTTTGAATGGTTCTTCCTTTATTACTGTTCTCCACACGTATTTTTTTTTGGTGTTCACAAAAGGACTGAGTCTGCACTCACATTTTCTGTCTCACTTACCAGAAAGTACTGCAAAGCCTCAGTGCTGATGTCTTCCTGACAGGATGATTGTGTCTCTCTCCCTGTTTACAAAGACTGTCCTCATACTACTTGTGTCCTCCCTGTGGTGCCTCCTTGTTCTTGGTTGTTCCAATAATTGACTTCTTCATCACTTGCAAGGTGTCTATCCATTCGCAGTGCTCAACAACATTTATTTACATTTTATAAATTGTTTTCTCATCAAAATTTCAAACGCAGTTTTAAAACATGAACAGCTACTGCAATGCATTTGTGATTGTGTCCTATTCATAAGACAAAAAGCTTGTGCTAAAGTCTGAATTTTCAAAGCATTTTTTTTTAACATAAGCCTTCCAAAATGAGAGACTTTCTCTGCTAGTTGCTGGTTAATATTTATTTGTTTTTCATCTGAGATAAAATGGAAAAATTTCTAATCCAGTAATCTAAGGTTTAACCTCTGCCTAAGGAATTCACCTCCTTTTATTGCTGAAACATACACTCATTTTATGCTGTGCCAGAATGGCAGTGGGGATTGTTTTTCTGACAATTTCTAAGGAAAACCTGTCAGATGATTCTTCACTTAAGCCAGAAAAACAAAAACACATTAACAAATCCTCAAATACCTCTGTTACTTTTAGGCAGTTATATAGCTGGATTTGCTTTTTACCTTTCAATGAATATTTCAGCAAAGAACAAATTGCATTTGGGTTTGAATAAAAAAATATGGTAGGGAAACACACTGCTACAAGTCAGCTTTGAGGGATATCACCTTATATCTCCAAACACTTCTGACACTTTTGTGTATCTGAGGCTTGTATGTAATTTCAGACACTGATTCTATGTCATTATCTGACCTAATAGATGAAAGGAAGTAATACAGCCTGGATTAAAGACTAGATTTTATGAAGGACCAAGCCTGTTATGTTGGTCTAGGACATGCATAATAAAGCCTGTCATTATTTTGAGAAGTCTTTAGCTATTAGAATGTCCAAGTTATTTACATCGGGTCTAATGTAAACCTTATGACTATTTGTCTTTTTGTAATGTATTTATTTATATTTACCCAAGATTATATTTAGACAATATTATAGTGTTTATAAAATTCTTCAGGACTGCTAAAATAATTTTAATATGGATATTATTCAAGTGTTAATTTTAATAGTTTTCCGGGAAAACTAGTATAATCATTTGGCCTGAGCACTATCTCTCTAAAGAAATGTACCAATTTATAAAAGAGCATTAACAGTATTTGAATTTTCACATAGTGTACCACAAGTGAATTTTGCCTTCGTGAAATTTGTTTAATAATTTGCTAAAGTGGACCATAGTAAGATTTATTCAAAACATATATGAGTCTCAGTAAATGATAACCAAGACTACTTTACAAATATTATATGTGCATCAAAAGACAACTTTCCCTTCTCTTTGTAGAGAAAATTTTCCCTACCAAGACTTAAGCTTTTTATGGATGAACAGTGTGGGAAACTGCCAAATATGAAACAACTTTAGCTTCCATATCTTTCAATAGAAGAAACAAACTGACCTTTATAACTTGAATAATAGATGTTGAAAGATATCAGAGTTAGGACCATAGAACTGGAAGGAATTGACATGACTACTTGGTCTAGTCTTTGATCATGATGAAGTTTGTTAGTTATAGGACAGTTCCCAGCAATTTTTAACAAGCTTAAGACATAGTATTAAGTCCAAAAAGCACAATTAATAATGCCACTGAAAGAGACTGGGATACTCATTCTTTTAAATCTCCATGACACATCCTTCCAAGAGTGTCATTTCTGTAACATTCAGAGGAAGGTCCAAATGCAGGGATTCAGGGAAAAACAAATGGACAAAAATTCAAGAAACAGCAAGGAAGAAAAATATATTTGTGACTCACAAGCAACAGCAGAAGCTCTATGGCATGCTAGCACAGTATTTATTTCTAATCCATGACATTAATTAAATTTAGTGTTATAAAGAAAAAAGAAATCCAGAAGCTTCAACAACAGCAAAACCAGAGGAAAGCTCTACCATAGCTTAAGAGAAAGAACAATGGAGTTTTGTAATGAATCTAGAACCAATATTACTTCACAGGAAAACACAGATTTTTCAAGACAATTGAAACTGCAGATGTGGGCAAGCACAATTTATGTCTCCAGAGTGACCAGTTTTCTAACAAGATTGGAGAGACGTCTAAGTGTTTCATGTCATTCCTGAGAACACTCTTGTCTCCATTAGCCAGATATACTTTTCTTATTCAAAATCAGAAGTGTTTGTAAAGCAGCTGCAAAGTGTGGGTTCCTTCAGTTGGAGGAACCAGTTAGAATGTAGGAAAATAAAAAAGAGGAAGCAGCCTTCTGCAGATGCACAGGCCTAAAAGATTTAACAGAAAACTCCAGTCCCTGAGAAAACTTTGTCTTTTTTTTTATTTTATTTTTTTTAGTGTGGATGGTCCTGGCTGGCTTGAGACAATTGCTAGCTCTGAAATAACAAAGCAAACAACTAGTAATATTAAAATAGAGCTGGGAACACAAAAAGGAACAGAAATAAATTGCCTTGAATGCATTGAACTGAAATGAAAAGAACTTTCTGATACCAAATTCCATGTCTATTCTGTAAATATCTTACTATATCCTTAACTGGAATGACATCTCTAAGCCCTACTGTATAGAACTGGAATTCTTTTGGAGTTTAAGATATGCTCAAGTGTTTTTCTGAACTGAGGCCTAAAGAAGCAGAAAACTTTAGTTTCCATGTAACTCCATAAAACTAAAGGGAGATGACACCTGTTGGGTGGAATTAATAACACTAAATCCAATCTCATTTTTCCTTTGATGTCCTTTGATGTCCTTGTGCCCACAGTTTATTGTTCTGGGCACAGATGTCCTCTGAGGAAGACTATTATATGTTTTTACAAACTCATCTTGCAGTATAACAGTCCTGTCTGTTCCACTTTCTGTCCCTGATCACTCCTTCCAGACAGTCATTCTTTCATGCTGCCAATAGTTTTGATCTGCTCAAGACTGCTACTGTCCCACTAGATCAATATCTTTGCCAATTTCTCAAGACTATGTGGCAATGAGAAGTAGCTTTTGTTCTCATTCAATAACTGCTTTTCCTCCACTCATCCTTCTACCTACCATTGAATAGAGAGACTCTGGAGTCTCTGTGTGTCAAGACTTAGCAGGGCTGTGCCAAGAAAAGCATCACCCAGAAGACACAGGCTAGTTCTTCAATTCAACAGCCATAGCAGAAAGAGTATAATGAAAGCAACGTGCTGGAATCAATAAAGAAGAACTGAAGTAACAGAGATATATGATGAGAAGAGTTGTTAGACGAGGCAAGAAGCAGCCTGGGATTACTAGGAAAAAAAAAAAAAACAAAAAACAAAAAAACAACCAACAAACAAACAAAAACAAAAAACACAAAAACAACTGTCATAGAGAGCATTAAAAGAACTTTTCCAGCCACCTGAAGTTGAAGTACACAACAAACGGAGAAAGCAGTCATGGTTAAAAGAGAAGGAGTTTGAGAGGAAAATCAAATGAAGACAGGAATGCAGGAAAGAAACTGCATTTTCAAAAGGTGTTATGTTTGTTGGAGGGGTTTTTTTTCTTCTTCCTTGAAGGATAATTGAAATATTTTATATGTGTATAGATAAATTTTAGATTATTTTTTCTAAGACCTCTACTTTGATCCTTCTCAGAAATCATTAAAAAATATATAATCTAAAATCCATCATGATGTGTATATGAAATCTTTGTAGCAAGAAGCAGAGGCAAAGGTAACCTCCTTTGAATAGGCAGTGGCATACAAGCCTTGTTAAAGTGTTCAAACTCGTACCTCAACCAGAACCTCAGGGAGCCTCCTCTCATGCATGACAAGGTTCCCTATCCTTTAGGAAAATTTAACTACCCTCTCAGCAAAGATTAACATTTCCCAGGTCCAGTCATTTGCTACTGTGTGGAATGTTTTGCCTTCTGTTGGCAAATATGTTGGCATTGAGGAGGTGATCTTCTTGTAGAAGGCAGATGAAAAGGAATAGTCAAACATTCTTAATCTAAACCCATTAAGTTAAATTCCAATTATTTCATTTTGCCACTTCTACATGTAATAAATTTTGATACAAATTCAGGGTAATCGTAAGAATGTTGTCAGCATGCATAATTTCTATCTGCTGTTCATATTCCTGCAGAGTTGCTGCAAATCCTAATGATATATTGGCCCTTAAAAAAACACCTTGTGGTTTGCAGGGTTTCAAAAGATAGTTCAACTGTGAAAGTTATATTCTTCAATCTAAACTATTTTAGGACCTGATATTTTAAACATTTAAAAAACAAACTGCTAAATAGAACTTGAGTCAGACTACAAATAGCATTAGTCAGATTTACTATGCATGGTAATTAATAGCAGCCATGCAGCATAATATCCAGTAAATAAATTCTATGCCCTATAAACCACTTAGGGGTTTAATTTATCATGCTCTAAAGGGGAAAAAAAAAGAAAAACAACCCAACAAAACCAAACCAAACCAAACCAACAAACAAAACAAAACAAAAAAAACCCACAACCCAAAACACACATATAAACCTAGGATAACTTACACAACATTTGTCTGAAGTATCATAGACGTGACTTCTGTCTTTTTTTTAATTTAAACACATTGTTTGCATGTAATTGGCATTTTTAACTCTTGGGTGAATTTTTTAGAAACAGCACAAATATTTAATAAAAATCTCAGATTTTTCTGGGACACTGGGCCATGCCAATGTCTACAAGCAATTCAGAGGTGTTATTTGCTGTCTCTTACCAGTGCTTTTGAGAACAGTCATTGCAATGGATAATCACAGAAGAGCCCAGCTACTAGAACACTTGGCTGCTTCTTAGCTTATGACAGGGTATACTGACACTTTCATGTGAGCATTAGAAACAAGAAAAAATTACAAATGAAGTGTAAATTCTTGGTGTTTGGTACCACGCAGTTACTAACTGCTGAACCTAATCCAAAACATAGAATATTTAAGACCCATAATTACTAATAATTGTGTCATGCCTTCAATAATAAGAGCTCATTCAAGATTCCAAAGTTTTTGTGGTTCAATTGTTACATATTGAAGACAGAATGATATGGGTCTTTAACTACTGCATTCCTTGTAGAAAGCCCAAAAAATGGGATCTGAAATAGTTGAAAAACTTCTTATGCATGTTCTCTTAAAATCTGATTAAATGGTTAAGGTTTTTTTTAGCTTACAAAATGGCTTTTGTCATTTTTCTTCTGCTATAGTCTAATAAGAATACTGTAAACAGCACCAATGTTCCATTTGCTAGATCGGCCTAATCCACCTGAAGGTAAACAATTATGTTCAGTTAAGACTCACATTGTTTTAAGAATTCAGAATATATTAACATGGAATGAGGCATTTCAGATATTAAATCACAATTTTGATCAGTCATGATGGCAGATTACTCTTAGTACCTTCCTGTTTGGAATATGATCTATTGCTTTTTAATTCACTGGCTTCTGAGAAGAAGCCAGCATATTTACATAGTAAATCCATTGCAGTCTTGGACCTGCCAATATTGTAAGTATTCAAAGATTAATTAAGGTATGGTAGTGATTAGAAGCCTACATTGGAGATAAACACACTCTGCTAGAGATAACAATTATAAAAGAAAGAATTCCCACTCCCCTACAGATTTCTAATCTTGTATTATGAGACACCACAGATCAACATTTAGGAAAATGAAGTGGCTTTGTATGGGAAAACTGCAGTAATGTATACCTTACTGAAATACTACTCCCAATGAAAAATGCACTTTGGCAAGTTTGCCCCCCAATCTTCCCTTTTTTTCTTTTTTCTTTTCTTTTTTTTTTTTTTTTTTTTTTTTAAGGTGTGTGGCACATTTCTCTGATTGTTTGTGTTAGAAAAGGACAGATAAGTTATGATAAATGTTAGTAGTTTGTTGTTACATAGAAGAAGAAATGGCTTTTGAAGCTCAAGTGAATGAGGGATCTTCAAGATCTCTTAGCCCTGGAAAGTAATCCCACTTTTCCTAGCCAATAATGTCATAGTTGCCTTACTGATCCCAGGGTCAGACCTGTCCCCTGCTGAAATCTGTGTCAACAAGGTACCTTCCCCCCTAGCTAACCTTTTCTTTGCCTGAGAAACATTGTTAAAAATACTGCCTTGTGGCCAAAGGGAACTTAATCTAACTTGTATTTCCTGAAGTAAGTCCGAGAAACAGCTTGACTGTGATAACACACTTTGTCACTTATCTCTTATTATGGAGTGTCAGTGTGTGACATTTAGATCCCCTTTGCTTTAGTAATATATCCTGAAGACTGCTAATTAGCCAAGCTAAATTAATTATCCAAATACATAACATGTTCTACATCCAGTGATTTTATGCCTATCAGAGTCTTCCAAAACCAGCTAACAGTAACATAAATATCTGAAATGCCTTCTTAAAGGCGTACAATATCCTTTAAGTGGAGCCCACAATCTTTAAATCCTATATTCAGAGGACCAACTCCAGCCTTTGGGTAACATTTGCAGCAGGCTCAAAAGTAACAAAGAAGGCTTGACCATTTGTATTCAGTGCTATGAAAGCCAATGTCTTTCTGGATTCAACATCTTGTTATTATTGGATAAATATTAAAGAACAATAATAAAACAATGTAGTTTACCTTAACTAACATTAAGGCTGTCGAAAGGGAGAAACTCCCCAAAATTGAGAGATTCTGAAAAAATAAAATTGCAAACTAGTAGGTAATATTTCCTCTGATAATCAGAAAAAGAATAGCAGTTATGATCCTGACAAAGGATTTCAGATCAGAATTACGATTCATTTCTCACTGACTGTTCTCTAGCCCATCTGCAGCTTAACAGCACATACTACTCAACTTTATTCTTGAAGCTGTTCTGCTGCCTGAAACTCTGCCTCTGTGCATATATATTTTCATTATTGATGGAGCAAAACATTGGCATCCTGAAATTAAAGATGCCTCCAGCTGAATCTTGAGGAAAGTAACCTAGCAAAGGCTCTCAAAGCATGCCTACCAGTTCAGGATATCCAAAAAATTATAGAAACTGTTATTTTCTCCAAAAGCAGCCTGGCAGTAGAATCACACATGTTGTGGGAGACCCAGATCCAATTGCTTGCGCAAGGAAGATCAAATCCTAAACCCCACTTACATAGCTCAGCAGCAAAGCAATAGGCTGTTTCTGGAAAAGAAGAAAAAATAATGCCTTCTATTACACATAAAAGAATTCAGAATTCATTGGCAGAGAAAAGACTGAGAAGCAGCATAACCAAATGTCTAGATAAAGTCAACCAGAACAAAACTGCACTAACATTCTAGAAACCCAGTCCTCTTTCCTGCCAGATAAGTTAGCCAAGCCAAGCCAAGCAGCTTCTGAATTGTTTGTTTGCTTGGTGAGAAAAGGCCATGGTGTCAACTCTAACTCTACAAAATGTTTGAACTTTGAAGACAGACCTAGCTATATTCTCTGTATTTTCTACGGGCCACCATTAGACAACTTACTTAGCTTTTTTCTTCAACCTTATGAAGACTGGTTTGATCACAAAGTTAGTCAGTTAGCTCTCTATTCATGCATTCTGTAGGAGGCTCAAAGTGCTTCGTTTTTGAGATTTTGTCTGAAAGAGCATCATTGCAATTAAACCATTTTATGAATCCAGTCACGAATATTCCACCAGCTTTGCTTTTGTCTTCCTTTCCTTATTTCGAAGCAAATTTCAAAACAGTGAGATGAAGGTAATCCAGATGCATGGTGAGATATCACAGGCTACATAGAAATTTGGTGTAAAAGACTTTGCTGGGAGTTCATTGCTTGTATTTGAGCCTGTGTACACACTTGCAGCCTATAAGTCAAAAAATACATAACCTTCCCAACCAGATTTAGCAGATTTAGACTCTGCTCAATAGCCCATGTAGCCCTGCAGCATTCAGACTGACCCAATTCAAACTGTCTCTAGTTAAAATGGGAGCAATGCCTCTGCTGTACTTCGGCTGTAAACAGCAGCAAAACAACTCCACAAATACCATTGTAAAAATATCTAACAAAAACAGTTTAATTTTTGTATTAGTTCCTTTAAAATGCCACAGCCGACAGAACAAGAACAAAGGCCAAATTCCCGCTCCACCTTAGGAAGAAGAAAGTATTAGTGAAAGTTCACTTAGTAATCTCATAGTCAGCAGATTTACAATGTGATCATGACAACAGAGGCATGAGAAAAGTCATGACATCCCTTCTTCCATTTCCTTAAATCTCCTCTCCTAAGGCATCCTGTAGAGATAAAGGGTACTTGTCAGAATTCTTCTCTAGTGTCAAAGAGACTACTGATACCACAAGACAAGCCTCTGCACAGCAAGACAAATATTCATAGTTCACTTTTATAAATCCAATATAACAGTGATTTTAGAAATAAACAATGCTTAACAAGCCTGCACTCAGCCTTAGTCAAGCTCATTCCTGGTGCTATACCACTACCTGTTACCATCCTATACGTGTTATACTGGCCTTCCTTCTATG
Organism: Caloenas nicobarica; assembly: GCF_036013445.1. Classification (NCBI taxonomy): domain Eukaryota; kingdom Metazoa; phylum Chordata; class Aves; order Columbiformes; family Columbidae; genus Caloenas; species Caloenas nicobarica. The sequence continues at coordinate 56,210,422 of NC_088248.1, read as the reverse complement.
TATTCCATAAAGAAAACTGCTTGTCTCCTAACCACGTCTCTACATTTTCCTAATATGTACATTTCATAAACCTCTCTTTCCTCTATTTTACTTCACTTTTTGTGAGGTTTTTTGTCCTTGTATGTGATAGCTTCCATCCTATTCTGTTTTAAACATCCTCTAAACCTAAAATAGACACAAGGATCTAAGAATTCTTAACTGATATTTTGATATTGGGGACCTGGTCGCTGCTTACTGTAAGTAATTTCATTTCTGTATGGATACTCTCTAGATGTATCATCCAGCTATTGCAAATCTTTGCAGGCATGAAGTCTAAATATGCCTGAAAGTGTCTGTCAAACTATCCCCCTGCCCTTCATCCATTTGTTCTAATGCTCAATAAATGTCTTCCCTTATCACAGAAAAGAAATTCAATGTCATTGCATGACCTTACCACAGGCAGAATATCCGTGACTGCTTTCACTTTAAAAACAGCCCTGTAAGATCATCCCCCCACATACACACAGAAACCTTCTTCCTAGCTAGTTAGGCACCTGTTTATAGTTGCTACCCAGTGTAAGCTAAATCACCCGCAAAATCACTGTTAGCATTGTAAAGACGTGATACAAATCAAGCACCTTATTTTGGTCATGTCACAAATTGTTTGGAAGGGGAAAGGAAATAATTTGAAGGGTATATACTTCCTATAAGCAAGCCAGCAAATTCTATAGGAAAACTAGCAGAAAGAAAAACCTGCAAATGTCACATCTTTTTCAAGCTATAAAACAGATAAAGTTTATTGGTTTACAATTACCATTCTTGCAACCTGGTGAATCCATACTTCATCTGGCACATTCATACGGGACATAAACAGCCTAATTCTAACCCTGCCCAGCTACTTTTTTTTTATCCCTTAATTCCGTTTATTCCTGGTAAGCAGTCTTTCTCATGTTGCTTTCACCAGTAATGGCAATGCTAGTTCCTACCTAACAGCTTCTAACGGAGTCAGAATAGCTAGGAGTCTTAGCCACCGATTCTTCAAATCTCAAAAAAATCCCTGTTAGATTGCATAATTTCATGTGATTATGAAGTGAAATCCTCACTCTGGGACTACTTTCACCAGTAAGGTTGCACCATCAAGCCAGTACCAGCACTATGTGATAGAGACATCCTCTTCGCCATCTACTACTATAACTTCAACCCACCACCTGTGCAGGCACCCTGCCTGTGACCTTCTTTCTTGGCAGATATTGGAGATATCTGCAACTGATGAATGCACTTAATTGACAAATGTAAGCTTCCAGCACTGCATGTAGCTGAGCATCTTGATCAGTTGCTGTCCTCAGTTCTGTCACGTTATTGTCCACAAACAGCAAATCAAATGTAAATGAAGTTATTTGTCACTCAAGTGGATCCTCACTTTGTTATTTCTTGAGAGAAAAACAATTTGCTTAATGCATTAGAACTGCCACATCCTTCTCTAGCTGGGGTTTTAATTTAATGTTGTATTAAATAAACTACATGATTTTGTACCTTTGGTGTTGCTGCCATGAAGGGTTTTATGATTGCCTCCAAATGAGTCAGACTCCCTTTGAACTTTTCTCCCATACACATATCTCTCACTTCTCTATATATTACTCACATATTCTATTTATTTTTGTGCACCCTATGCATAGTTTATTACCAGATATGACTCAAGTGCATCAACTACTCTCTGGATTTTTACACTAACATGATCCTACATCCTGTCTCTTTCTCTCTGTACCACTACATGCTCTCACTTCTTAGTGAAGATGCTGATTTCATTTAGATGAAGGAAGGCATTTTTTTGGCATCCCATTTAAATGATGAAGTCACAGTTCAGAAGAGGTGCAAAATATAGCAAATGTTGCAGTAACCCTCATGGTTAAATCTGCATGTAAATGAGGCATCTGCAGAAATTGAACTCTAATTCAAGGGAGCGCTATTTGTTCTAATGTCCATGCTTAGAAACCGGCAAAGGATATAAGACGTTACTGCTTTTAAGCCAGACCATTACAGACAGCCTAAGAGCCTCTTGCATCATTTCTGCATTTGACCTCACTCTCCTGCTTCATAAGATCACCGCCAAAATTCAAGCAATATGAGGAGAAACATTTGTTCACAGCAGGAAGATTAATTTAGGTTTCTCTAGTTAAACAAAACATGATGAAAGAGCAAGGACTGTAAACTCATTGCTGTGGGACCCATTCGCCACCCAGCAGTGAATATTTCTTTACAAACATTTACATTGCGGGGGGGTGGGGGGGGCGCGGGGAGGTGAGGAAAGACACATAAAAGTGTCTGGAAATAAACAAATTATTGGCAAGTAACTGAACAGTACTGCCTCTGGGGATTTAAATGAGAGGTGATAAGGACATCATCTGTTCCTATTCTGAGCTTCCCAAACACGGTTATATTTATTTTTTTTAGAATTCCTAAAGCCTTTCAAGCACATAACACAGTGAGCTCCAATGAGTTGGAACCTACTGTTTCACCGTTTTGTACTTTTATTTTTCTTGTCTCCTACCACAGGGCCAGTATTTTCCAGCTTTGACAAAATATACAGTGTCCACTCATTTCCTCTGACAAAGGTAACATTTCCATTGCTTTGCTATTTTGCCAAAAAGCCACTGGTGAAAATGAAGGTAGTGTATGTACAAATGCAACATTAGGAAAAAAAAAAAAGTCAAGCAGTGTGCAGGTGTATTCTGAATGTTAATGAACGTTTGTTGTTTTATTTTGTGTCGAGACTTCCATAAAACCACTGCTGTTATGCAAATTGGCAACTACAGGATAGAGAAAAGCCATTCCTGGCTCTGGTTATGCAAGTTTTCGTGTAGGTCTGCATAAAAGAAAAAGGTTTTGCCTCTACACAAATATTTTCGAAATCTGAAAAAGGTTCCAGTTTAAAAAGTTAAAAAACAACAATCACATATTCCAGATATGTTCTATGCACTTCTCAACAGCCTGTAGCTTGCTTCTGCCAACTGTAAATGGAGACAGAGCAGAATATGAGACACATTTGATGTATGCATGATGCTATTTGCTTCTACTTTGGGGTTCAGGCAAGACTAGTTTGTGTTTGGTATCTCTCCCTTACCTCACAATAAGGTTCATATTATTTTCCTAGCTCACTGCTTTTTTCCATCTGTATGGTAGGAAATAATATGCTACTACTTTCTACAGGGATGCTTTGGTACAAGAAGGAACATGGTCCTTACAAAGCATGATTAAGATGGGATTGCAGCAAAGAAATACTAGGCACAATATGTACTGTTACAAAGGAGCAGCCTCAGGAGATACCGAGAGTTTGGCTTCCTATAAACTACCACCAAAGTTTAAATACAGTATTTATTATGTTTGAGGATCTAATCTTTAAGTGTAAAAACAGTGTAATTCAGAGACTTAAAAAAATTTCCCAAGCCCAGCTTAATTTTATGTTATAATCATGGAATTTATCTTACCTAATATTAGATACCTGTATTCTAAGCTTATTATATTAGCCCTCCTTTAGTCAATAATGAGAATAGGCACATTTAAGGCATAAAGTGTCTGGTCTGTATTCATCAAATGAACTATGGTTTGGAGTGTCTATAGAAGATTTCAGTATAAAGAGAATCTCAAAAACTAAATCAAATACAGACAATCTACATTTCATCAGACAAAGCCATCGAAAGACATTAAGCTAAACACAGTACCAGAGGAAGCAGATGTTGAAGAAACAACCATCTGGAAAAGATCCTACGCAGCCTCAGATTCCCTGCTTTGCTAGTCTCAGCTATCAGCATTCCAGCCTTACTCCTACCATATACTTCTAACTACCTCCACTCATGGCGTGGAGCAGGTTCCAGGGGAAGGGGAAGAGAGAAAGGAGAAGGGGAAAGAGAATGGAGAAGAAGAGGAAATTCCATCAGTAATCTGAATGTTGTTCTCCTAAATTTCAGGGTCAATCCTCTGCTACTTGTTTTCTTCATTCACCTCAGGATCTTTAACTCCACTATTTCATGGTCACTGTAGCCAATGCTAACATTATTAATTCTACCCGATTGGATTTTCCCTATCTGTGAACAACAGATCTGTCTGTGCATCACTGCTTAGCCTATCCAGCACCTGTGTCAAGATATTATCCCTGACATTTTCCAGAAATTTTCTGGGTTCCCCATGTCTTGCTGTGTTGCCCTTCCAGAATACACCAGACAAATCACAGTCCCCTCATGAGAGCCAGAGACTTCTGAGTTGTTTAAAGAAGCCTTCATTTGATTTTTCATCCCGATCAAGTGGTTTGAAACAAACTTCCATCACAATGTCAACCTTCAAATTTTGACCCATAGGTGAAGTAGATTTTGTTAGTAAAAGCTACAGCACTAATAATTCCAAAGTAATGAGCTCAGCTTTGGGAAAAGGTTTACTGTGATTTATTAGATGATGTACAAGACTGCATAGCAGGAAATCCAGACTCTGTGCCCAGTTCAGCAATTTGTTTGCTGTTTGACCTTGAAATGTTATTTTGGGTACCTGCCTTTAAATTCAAAATAAGAAAAAAAATCTCCCCTCTTTGTTCTCAATTTAAAACAGCACTCACTAAATCTGCCTTATTCTGTTTGTTTGAATATCATATTTGAGCAACAGCATTATTGAAAATTTAAAGGAGCTGTGTTCAGTGAACATTTTAAAAGCTTTATTTGATTACGTTTTATTCCTTCTAAGCTTAAGTGAGTACAAAATGTTCACAAATTTGTGTTTCTAAAGTCTTTCCAGTAAATATGCTTGCAACTTTTCAGACCACAAAACTCCTGGCCGCTAAATTAGCAGGATCCTAGAACAGTACAAGAAAAATATTTCCTTTTAAAGACTTGCCTGGAGACAATCAAATATAATTTTTACTCCTCCATAGGTGTCAGCTTATGTCAGCTTATTAAAGGGTGGAATACTACTAATGGAAAGTAGATGTTTCTTTGTGGTATTTTCTCATTAAAATCTGCATTAGAAAATGAATACAGGTATTTTCTGTATATCATCTTGTATATACATATAGACATTTGGATCTTCATCATGAGTCCATGTAAACAGCAAAGGCTATGTGATGCCTTAATGAAAGAAGCTGCAGACTGAGTAAAACAGTGTTGCATCAAGCACTGCAAAATTCTACTTAGTACATGAAGGTCAAAAATAAAGATTAGCCAGTTTATGGCAAACAGTTACAAAAATTATGACGAAAACAAAAAAGAGAACAATAAACTATTCTACACACCATATTACTGAAAAACAGTATTTGAAATAGTTCTTGATAACAAAAGGCCAGTATGTCAAGAAACTGTGACTTCATTTTGCTTTATTGTTCCTGTGTACTTTGCACTCGTGCATATCCACTAGGTTTTTCTTGCTTCGAATGGGTTTAAAGCGGCTGCCTGATCAGAAAACAAGTATTATAATTTCTGAATATTGCCTTACTTTCTCAGTCGAAAATTCTGTCTGGAGGGCTGAACTTAGTTCAATAACTCTTGAACCTGGCATCACATTTACTTCCTGTATAGAACATATGGGAGAAACCTATAAAAGGTAGATGTTTAAGAAGCATGTTATTTGCAGAAGATGGTGAAATTATTTTGAAGGATTCTTCCTTCACTTATCCAATAGTTACAATCACTGTCATGGAGACATTATTAGTTCACCCTCGAAGAAAATCTCTCCTGAAATACTATCAGTTTTATGAAGTCTTATTTTTCTTCACAAAGTACAGTAGGACAGAATTAAGTTTGGATGAAAATACTAGCAATATCCCTAAGTAACTTTCACTTCCTAGAATAATACTGAGAATTTGTATTTTCAGATTCCTTAAGAGCACTATATTCTAGTTTCTTAATGATCTGAATTTCATTAACCAGTTTGGTGATATTTTAATGCTGAATGAATTGTTGACTCTTGATTTGTACTCAGCCATATCCCTTAGTTAAGTTTGTTTGTTCACACTACAAGGACTTGGTACTGTTCTGAAGCAAGAATAGGTAAAATCAAGGGACACTCTCTCAGCTTGCAAGCTGTCAGTCCATCATAACTTGAATATTGATTTTGGAGAGTTGGTGACATTCTCTAGATGTACGTGTCAAGTTTGTTGACAGAGAGCTCTATACTTAATTGAATGTGATGTCTGTATGTGAAGTGATGAAGTATGTCAGTGATGTATATGCTTTTCTTCCTCTTCCCTCCAGCCCCTTCCAATATATTCAACGGAGTGTTATGAAATTCCACGCTGTCCTGATAAAGCTTCCTTTAACTTCATAAATTGAAAAGCTGGGTCTGCTCTCACATAATCTCCTCACAGGTATGTCTTCCCTGGCTTGTGAGACAACAGAAAATTCCTGCCCTTTTAAACATTCATTCAGTTCTCCTGAATGCTTATGTGAAGGATAAAGGTGAACAAATAGGTAGCAATTCACATTATAGCTTTAGGCAGTCTTAATAAAAGCTTTGCGTGTTCCGCAGACCACCCACTGGCAAATTAATAGTCTTATGCCATTCTTAGTCCACTCATCAATGTTATGCTAACTAAACAGAATGTATTGGTTGAATCCCGGGTAGCATAAAGCTTATAAGAAATATCTTTTCCTCAGTGTTCCTAAATCACAGATAGTCATCTTACTATCCATGCCATACCTTGCCTATTTAAAGCATGAGAAAGACAGGAGAAGTTAGGGGATTTCCTATCTTCAGTTATCCTCATATTTGATCCTGCAAAGCAACTCAGAAGGGTCTTTTTACGGTACTTTTTTCTTGACCCCTGTTCATTTAAGTGGACCGTTGTTCTCAAATGTGAAAAACAAAAAGAAAACAGTATCTCATAAAGCTTCTGGGATATTCCTGCCTCGTAGCTAGTCCTCCTTGCCTCAAATAACAAATAAATGCACATGTTTATAAAATCTGGTTGTCACCTTTCACTTTGTCTTCCTGCTATCAGAGTTGTCTCTCAGATTTCAGAGATTAGATTTTTTGCAAAAGGAACTCCTGTTAGATTTTAAAAAACAACAAATGTAGATTTGCAGACATAATCAAGAGGAAACTAATGATGCTGTAACATCCCATAAAAAGAAACGAGATCTCATATATATCTAGAAAATACATGCCTGTCTGGAAATTCAGTGTAGGCTCAGGAGGCAGGTACAAGGCACTGGTTAGGACAGCAATTCACACCCTTTCATCAGCCAGAAAAATACTATATTCTTGTTCCAACACAGAAGTGGCAGAACTAAGGACAAAAGGAACTGACTGACTAACTGAGAGGAATGAAGGTAAGGAAAGAAAAAAGAGTCCCACCGGGCAGAGCAAGGCTATAGTTCCTGTCTGCTTCCAAGAGAACCAGTATTGGCACAAGCCAGAAGCACTGATGAACAGCTCAGTGAGTGGCGTTAGGAAACGGAAGAGAATAAGGTAACATCTCTAAATTAACAATGTAATTGTACAAGGAGGCACCAGCCTAGCAGCATGAATTTCCATTTTAAAAGTTCATATAGCTGTAACAGCAGTCTTTTATTTTGTTGATACCTGCAAATGGGGAAGGAATTTTTCCCAAAACAAGAAGTCACAATGTGGCTTGTATCTAGCCAAAATATAGTTCAAAAAGAAAAAAAATAGTTTTGTAATTCTTTAATTCTTTCATATGAATCTGATTTCTGAAACTATGTATTTGAACCACTCCAAACATAAATATCACCCTCTTGCTCAAAATGTCCATTAGAATTAAGTTTTTTCAGCAAAGGAAGTTTGAGTTAGACCTTTAACATTAAGGTGTTTTCCTTTCTCTCTATCTATACTAAAACATCATTATCTATAGTAACATAGAATTTTTAACCAAGTTCTGAATTTGTTTCCATGAAAAAAAAAAAAAAGAGAAACTAAATATTTAACATAGTGAAAAGAAAAAAGCATCAAGACTTTTTCATCCAATTCAAGCTTGAAAACCAAAACTTACCTTACTATACCCTTGCTGGCTGAAATTCTGTAGGATTACACATGACAGGCAATAATACTGGCTCAAAATTTCTGTGGTGGAGGCTGCACCAACCCTCTGAAGAAAAAAAACCTGTTTCAAAAAAATAGATAGTGAATGTACTGTTTTGAATTAGGAATCCAAATAGGCTTTTGAAAAATTTTCCACTTTAAAGACAGTTTGACATTTAAGAATTGAAGTCCTTTACAAAGTCACATATTTTCTGATGTGTTTAAGTACTTTATGTGCTCAGTAAATGTCATAATGCCATTAATTCTCTTTGCAGAGACATGCAATTTTATCTTGTTATCAAGGGGGATTGCACTGTATAGCAACCAGTGGAGTGTTTTTCTGCACACTGGAAGTCTGGAGTGAATTTGTCTGTAAAAATTCAAAACTAATTGCTTGAAATTTGGAGTTCAGTAAATGGTTGCACATCAAGTATTAGAGCAAAGTAAAGACAAATTTTCAGGTTATTCAAATCCAGTTTCTTTTTACCTAGTCAGTCATTCTGAAAGTATATTCTGTAAGTGAAAAGTACTCCCTCTTCTTTTTAAAATAATTTTAATGTGAACTTTTTTCAACATCCTAGTACTTTTGTCACATGACTAAACTAGGGAGGTTGCTAAGCAACCTTCTGCAGCCAGGGAAAAGCCCAGGCAGTCTTAACAGAAGATTTATGTTGGTGACAGTAATACTGAGAAAAAATTAACAGAATATCCAAAATCCTCCATTGTTTTTTAAAACTCTTTTAGCCAAACATCAGTACTTTACTCTTACTGAATCAAAAGTCATTTGAGAAACTGCTGCAGACACACAATAATTCCATACAAATCTTCTGGGAAAGTAAATATATCGCACTATTGCAGCCTTGAAGCTACAGATTTTGAACACTATGGTCCTACTCAGTTGAATAAGGGAGTGGTTAGATGCTCCTTCTTTCTGTGATAACTGAAAAAATGTGAACGTGCCAGGGGCTGGCTAGTGCTGACCTGGAGAGAGCTGGCACCAGTCACCCAGCCCTGCTGGAGTACCCACAGCACGGGGTGTCCTCTGAGCAGCCTGGATGAGGAGGGGTTGTCTGCAGGCAGCCCAGCTCTGACCAGCTCCCAGAGAACAAGGTAATCTGGCACAAGTCCTCTTCTGCTGAAAAACAGCCACCCCACACGCAAACAATTTTTTGCTGCAGCACTATCATCCAAGCAATGGGATTTGTGACAGGACAAGGTTAGTCTGAATCCTCATTTAAACAGCTGCCCAGGTCTGTTTTCCAGTCCAAATTCACCCATCATAAACACTGTTAATGCACCTTCACGCATTCAGATGCTCTGGAGCAGGAGCGCTGGCTGATGGAGCCTGAATGCATTAGAAAAATACATGTGCCAGGATCCCATCCACCTGCTGACCTGGAGGCAGGCTTTATCCAGGTATTGACCTGTGCTTTGAATGAGAGCAACCTGCAAGCAGCACCTATGGAAAAAGCAGCTTATGAGATCCAGATCCTTTCATATGGTCTTCATATTCTAACATGCACTAGTAGGCTACTGTGGGGTAGAACCTATGCAGACTTGGGTGGTGAGTTTCCTAGCACTCTAATAATGCCATAATAGTTAGATATTAATAATGAGACCCTAGGTGGATAATTAACTGGATTGTAATTTTATAATAATGTGAAAGTTGAAAAACAGCAGAAACACAAAGAAACTGACATTCAGTGAATGGTAGAGACTGACAAATCAAGCTTGTGAAATAGTGACCTGACTAGATGAAAGACATTTGAAATTTTAAACAAAACTTTTCTGCTGTTGTTTGATTTCTAATGTGTAGAGAAAACCACAAATGTGTACACTTTCACTGTATATGTCCAGGTTTGCATCAAGAAATCATCCTTTTAAATGAAACAGCATACCAAAATTTTGGTAACTGGCTCAAAAATATAATTACATCAGGTAAATATTAGCTTCCTAGCTAATCTTTGAGGTTCATCACCTACACATGTTGTTGCAGAAGCACCCCAAAAATAAATTTATGCAGGTGATATTCTCCAAACAGACCTTATTCTAGCCAGAACTGTTTAGCAGAAAACCAAGTAGAAACGGGTTTTATCCAAAATTATTCAGCATTCTGACAATATTATAAAACACATTTTGATACCAGTTAGGAGTTCTGTTACTACACATCTGATTCAAACTCAAGGGATTCCCAAAACTTTAGAATGATGATTCAAAATGCACATCTACCCACTCATAAAATTGAGGGCTGTCAAGGGTACCCAGAAGATATATAAGGCAAGATGTCTCAATCCTTGAGGAAATTTCCTTAGACAGCATCTTGGATTTAAGGAGAAGAGTTTTAAACTGCAGATCCACTGCTTTGAGGAAGACCAACTTGACAAGGTGTCTTCTGAAGGGCTCCATTTATACCCTAGTTGAATCTGAACTTCTGGTCATTTATGGTAGTGGCCTAGAAACTTCCCTAAACTGAGGCATTTCATTGGTTAAGGGCCTTGTCTGTTGACCAAGGGGTGTATATGTGTCTATAGTGTTCCATTGGTCTAGAAGTTTCTGATGCTTTTGAGGGTGAGGAAGAAGGTGCGCGTGCCAAACTTTTACACTATTTCCCTAAGTTTTCATTGCTTCTTGTTTTGCTCATGACTATTTTAGAAACAAAGCCCGGTTTCTCAAAAAGGCTTGGGTACATGTTCTTTTACCCTAGATAGAAGCTTTATTTTTATTGGGACAGTTCCTTTTCAGCTATAATTTCTGAAGGAACTTTAGCATATTGTAAACTACTCTGTAAGAGAGCTTCTCACTTGTAGTGAGAATAGATTCTCACATGAAGTACCTCTGTTTTTTTAAAATTGAAAGAGTAATCTTCTACTTTCAATCTCTGTAGTAGATGAATGGCTCACAAAAGTTAATTAATTTCTCTTCAGAACACCACTGTTTAATAGAGGAATGCTTCTGGAAGCTAAAAGACAAAGAGAATGTGTGTCTTTCTCAAGATTATCTGCAGAGTCCCTGACAAGGACAAGAACTACTACCTCTACATCTCCTCTGTTACCGCCGTCTCCAGGAACTGTCACTTTTCCTCCTGTATGTGTCAGTGTTTCAGCCAGAACGTGTTCTATCAGAGCTCTACCTGAGGTAACCTAAGAACTAGCAGTTCTGTTCATAAAGAAGCATTATTGCCTTTCTACACATTGAAGAAATGATTGAGGTGAACTTATTTGCCTAAGTTCACAAAGGCACTCAGTGACAGAAGAGGAAAAATAACTTTTTTTGCCCCTTCTGGGTCCAAATCCAATACCCCACTCTCTCAGCCACAAAGCATAACTTGTTATAATGGTATCAGTTCTGTTCAAGGAAAAAACACCTGGAGGCATTCACAGAGGCTTGTTTATGATCATCAGGGACTAAGAGGCAGACCACTAAACCAGAAACCTGAAAGATAAGAGAGAAAACAGATGAACTTCATATCTGTTCTCAAGGCCACTTGGCTCTTTAGAAGTTTAAATTTGCACGTTACCAAGAGGGCGTCTTGCAAGCTGTGGTCACTTCAGTTTAGCTCCCAGCAGTGTGGTAAATCAGATCCTGTCCATGTAACTGCACTATGAGCTCTCGTTTGGAAGAAAAATCTACACTTAGGAATCTATCGTGGTGAAAACACTGCAAAAGGAAACACTCACCGCGGTGCCTGTGAGAGCTCACAGTTCAGCCGGCAACAGAAGCAGATCTAGGAGTGAACTATGCAAGTTCGCCGTTCATCTCCTTGAGTGATAATTCCTAAACCTATTTTGCCATCGGTAAGTGTTATTGCACTGCTGAGCAGAGAATGAAAGAAAAAAGGATGATAGCACTATAATAATCAGCAACTTTTTTCTCCCCATAAGAGGCAGAGACTGTACTTCAAGCAGAGTTTTTAAAAATGCTTCCATGCTGCTGACTGAAATCCTGACTTCACTGAAATCAAGAGTATTTTTGCTGCTGAATTCAGGGGGGCCAAGTTGTCACCCAGTTTATTCTGTACAACAACTAGTATGTTTTATTTTCAAGGGCTCGGTTCGCAGTGCTGGTTCTCCTTAAAATATGTCACTTTATTACAATGCTTAAGGAGAAATGAAGCCCTTTAGAAAACCTAGCTAAAATAGTCCGCATAGTTCAATTTGATAAAAGCCTTTTGGCACTTGGTTTTGTAATACGTTAGACTAGATTGCAAACTACTGGGATACAAAGCTAAAGATGCCAGCATAAATTCAGTGACAAGTATCTCGTACCCAGGCTTTTGATAACTAGATATCCGTAAACAGTAATTAAGTATTAGAGTTTCTTCCTTAACACAGTTGCACGGTTACAGTCCAGTGTCAGGATGCTGAATTCCCTGCTGATCTGTGGAATTATCTGAAGGGAAGCTGATCTTTGCTGATCATCAAGTGAAGTGAATAAGTATTAGGGTTTCTGGCATGCAAGGCAGAGGCTACAATTAAGAAAAGCAGCAGCATCAACAAATAGTTGTAAGTAATGTTTATAAACCTTTTAGAAAAGTTATGCTATGCAAAGAATAACTGGTATTAGAAACAGACCCCTTATCTCTAGAAAACACATTTGTTAGGCTTCTAAACAAGATATAAATTATGTATACCCTTGCTGCTGTGACAAAATGCAACAAATACATTAAAAATCATTTCATTAAATTTTAAATAAATTGTGGTTTTAACTCATGAAGAGATTGTTTCTTTCAAGAGTTTATTTTTCCTAACTTTGTTTTATCCTTATATGGAAAAAGTTGTTGTCAACTCCTTCAGAAAAATATATTACAATTAATGTTGTGAAAAAGAAAAAAATAACAACTCACATAGCCACCAGAAAAAAAAATACTTTTTTTTTTTCAGTGCACAAGATTAATGGCCCTCTCCCCTGGCTATTCTATGGTGTCAGAGCAGCAAATAACCATGGCAGTCACTAAAAATTTTGCCCCAAAATTTAGAAAGAAATATAGTACTTCTCAATAGTCCTCAAAGACATTTCAGTCTTCATGATTTCACCAGATGATTGAAAGTTTTTTTCCCAAAAAAACACCTGAGCTTTCCTCATTGCTGCTGTGGCCTCTGCAAGCATAAACAACTGTTTCTTTCTGTATCATTTCGAATTCCTATGACAGTGATATTCGGGCAGCATAACACTTTCTGCTTGATTTGGTTGTGGTTTTTTGTTTGTTTGTTTGTTTTTTCTTTTGGTTGGTCTTTCTGTGCTTTCCTTTTTCTCCTCATGTTCGTGGCTTCTTTTCATCTTCCACATTCTGTATCACTCCACCCACATCAGACAAAATTCTCCTCTCTGTCCACACCCCATAGCCTCTGTTTTGAGGCAAACAAACACTTAAGAGGAGAATTACAGAAACTGACAGCGGCAGAATGTGTTCTCTAATGACAGTTTTTGCAAAGAAACCTCAGCATAGCTATCTATCAACAATATTACTATTTATATAGTCCACTTACAAAATCTGTTTAATTTAGGAGGAAACAAAGCAATAAGTGGGTTTTGTGTGTTGTAGCAGTTAACAAAGCATTCTACTGATCAGTAGGTGCATTCATGAAAGGTCAGAGTTGGCTGAATAGCACCTGAGTGGATTATCAGTTTGTAGAGAAGTATGGTTGGCAGTATCAGCAAACTGCAGCCCTTTGAATCTTTTGTTCTGACAGATACTCAGAAAGAAATTCTACAGCAGCTGAAGCACAGGTAACTGGTTTTGTTAGAAAAAGCAGAGCTCATCTAAACTACGTTTTCAAATAGCAGCAGCTTTATCCATTTAATCTTATTCACTCTAAAAGAGGACCTTTTAAAGCACAAAAAAATGCAGGACCATTCAATGGAATAAAACATTTTCTCTGCATCAAAGTATAATAATGTTTAATGCTTCCCATTGTTTCAGTGGTCATGTGTACAGCTGAAGAGGGTTAAATACAGCATTTGAAGCTGGTCCTTTGTCATAAAGCTATTTCGACCAGGTGGAATGAAATTCCCTTCAAAAGGGATTTTCAGAATCACTAAACATTGGCCCAATACTGCTGTAACTGAGACTAATAGACATGCAGACAGAGCAAAGGCATGTCATCTCTCAGATAGTTTAGGCTGATAGGCTGAAGAGAAGCCCATGGGAGAATGAAGCACCTAGGTTTCAGAAAAGTGTGGGGTTTAGTCTGAAGAGAAATATTGAAATAAGGTCTCAGTGATTAAATTATAAATACTTATCTGACAGAAGCATATCTAAGCATTGTTGATACAGTTCAAAAAGAAAATGTATTGACCTGGTCAGTGGGTGTTTCTATGAATGAATAAATGAGTTATGAGTAAATAAGGTATTCACACATTAATTGCAGAAGTCCCTGGTTATTACTACAGGGTAGTGACTGAGAGCCATTTTCCAAGGTGAGAGCATTGCTGTGTTTCAGAACTCAGCAAAAACGTGGCTCATTTTTATTTCCCCAGTTTAATGTTGGGTTGAGGGAATTTGCTTTGGTTTGTTGAAAAAGGTGGACTGCATATATCAATAGAGTTTGGGACAGTTCAGTTCAACAGATATTTTATACTGGTATTTTGAATAGCTACTTTGAAAGTTTCACTGCCTAAGGTCAGGGAAGGTTTTCTGACAGTTTTCTTGAAAGCAGAATTAGATTTTAGACTGAAGGAAATTACGAGTTTGGAGATTTTGAAACAGGGGAGATTTCAGCACAACCTATCTTGTGGAATAATAATCCCAACTTTCAGTCTGACCAGTGGTCTAAGAATCCTCATGCTTTGAGCCTTCATTCATTTTGCTTAGAGTTAAAGAAAAATCTTTATATATGAATGAATCCGGAATTAGTACTGATGTTGACTCCTAATAAACTGAAATCCTATAGAAGACTGGATGTTCCTTTTAATGTGAAACGCACATTAAAAACGTAATTCTTCCCCTGGACAGGAAAAAAAAAAAAAAAAAAAAAAAAATCTTACAGAGTAATTCTAAATCTACAGAGCGGTTGAAATTTCTACCTGTGACAGTATCCAGACTGACCCCCCCTCCCTCCTACATCTTTCAGGTATTACCTCTTACAGATCTAACTAGCAAATCTATTTTGAAGTGACATCATGCAGTTCTCCTGCTCTCAAATGAAATACACTGGTATTCACCGGAGCAATCTTGACATAAAGTCACAACATGGAACAATGAATATTGCTTAAATTATTCATTTAGGACAAAAGCATAAGGAGAAAACAGATTTTATACCAACAGAACAGAAAGAAGCACTTGACCAAGTACACAACCAAATTCACAAAACAAGCCTAAGATGTCTAAAGTTGATGGATGGATCACGTACAAGATCTCATGTCATTTTCCTTGATCTAGAAACTCTTTCAGCATCAATAAGAGAGAGAGAAAATGCTCTTCAGAAACTGCCTCTTTGCTCATCCAACTTCTTCAATGATCACAGCACTTTTAAAACTTTTCCTGACAAATCGATTCTCATTTTTTTAGCAAATATTGTAATATCATTGGAGACAATGAAACAACCAAAAATCAGTGAAGCTTTCCATTGCATGCCTATGGGTCCTCATTTGCAACCACCATTATTTCTGTACCATGGAAATTTAGTGGCATAGGTTTTTAACATTGCGATTTATAAACTTGGGTCAATATATTTGCTATGTATTTATTATGTTTTTAAAAATGTGGAATTTTGAAATTTCTAAGGTTACTGCACAGTGAAATGGCAATTTTATATAATTCACAAGGGCAAATAAAAGATTAATACAAATTTTAAGTTTCTATATATCAATTGTATTACTAAAACTCACATGTTTTAAGAAGACACATGCAGAAAAATTGTTGAAGTGGCTTATTACTAATAGCAAACCAGATAAGAGTGGAATACTTACTTTTATTTAAGGTGGATTTTAATGAGAATATCAAGAGAGCAGCAGTGCTGCAATTGCCCAGCTATTTGTTTCATAGGCACCTCTTATTCCACCATTTCTTCCCAGTCAGAAAATCTGTATCTGTGCCTAATAAACAACAAAAGCACAGAGGATAGCACAGGGTCTTACCAAACTTATTTTCCACACAGAGAAAGATAATACTGAAAAATTTCCAGTCTAGTCATCAATTTTACAATTGTTACAAGTTTAACTTGCAGAAATACAGTATTTTTTCTTCTGTTAACGGTGGGGGAAAAAAATGTTTCTGGTGTGTGTTTCCATGTGAATTATTTTTTCTCATTCTGTAAATCTTTCTTTCACATCGGGTTAGGTATAGTTCTTATTTTTCATTAACAGATAGATTCTGGGACAGCTCAGATTGCAACTGTAGCATTTACTTATCCCCAATGCCTTCCCACCATCCAACCTCCTCGACCCCCCCAGTATTGTTCTAGTTGCAGTGGTAAAATCTTGCATCATTTAAATCTAATTTTTTTCCACCATACAAATAATCTGTAGGTTTTCATATAGAATATATTTCCAGTTACCGCTTACAAGGATTTCAGAATTTATAAATATATATATTTTTTTTGTCTACTTAGTATATTTTCCTGTATTTTAGACCTTACTCTGCAATGCAAGTGCAGAGGAAACTGGTACATAAATATAAAAGCATTATTTGTTATTTTGCCATTGAAACGAAGATATCCAAAATGTATATTAGAACAGGATAGTCTACTTGCAATTTTGGTAAATTTTTAGCATTAGGCTTTTTTTTTCCCTATTTCTGTCAGCCTAATCAATTTAATGTCTTTCCTAAGACCTTGTGTGTGTGTGTGAAGCATAAACCAAGAAACATGAAGTAATTCAAATCTTAAAATCTCATTGCCAAATTCTAATTCATACAGGCCAAACCCCAGTAAATTAAGTTCATATAAAATAGGAATCATATTTCTAGCTATCTATTATTTTCTCTCTGATATTTGAAGTTTACAAGGAGAATAAAATTTTTTTTTGCTCATTTTATAGGCTGTTTAATTTCTTAGACCTTAGATAGGGAACACGGAATGATAGAATAGTTTGGGTTCAAAGGGATCCCCCTGCCACGGGCAGGGACACTTTCCACTAGACCAGGTTGCTCAAAGCCCCATCCAGCCTGGCCTTGAACACTTCCATGGATGTGGCATCCACAGCTTCTCTGGGTAATCTGTTCCAGTGTCTCATCACACTCCCTGTAAAGAATTTATTCATAATATTATATATATAATCTATATCTGGCCTCTTTCAGGCTAAAACATTACTCCTACACTGCCTGACAAAGAGTCCCTCTGGATCTTTCCTGTAGGTTCCCCTTTAAGTACTGGAAGGCAGCTATAAGGTCTCCCTGGAGCCTCCTCTTCTCTAAACAACCTCAGATCTCTCATCCTGTCCTCACAGGAGAGGTGCTCCAGCCCTCTGATCATCTTCATGGCCCTTCTCTGAACCTGCTTAAGCAAGTCCATGTCTTTCTTATGCCAGGGCCCCAAAGCTGAACGCAGTACTCCAGGTGAGGTCTCACAAGAGCAGAACGGAGGGGGAGAAAGAATATTACATAACTGAGTACAGATCATGAATTAGTATATTCCGCAGGAAAATCGTTTTATGTGTTATATTTTCTGCTTTGTTGATATTTTACAACACAGAACTAAAAGATAGAACTACTTCTTAACAGCTGTATGTTATCCATTACTCTACAAAGTTTCTTCTTATCTGAAAAGACACACCAGCATGTATATTACCCTCATCACTGAAGTACCTTGTTAATTTTGTGGCTGGAGACATTGAAACATACCGAAGACAAGAACCGTTCCAGTTCTCTCAAGGAAGTTGTGGCAGGAGACTTGGAATTCCTCAGATAGTAATTTCACTGTACAATAAATTTCCTTCTCAGATATTCTTTTACATTTCTATTTGGTCTTGCTGTTCCAACAAAAAAAACAACAAATCAAGTTTAGAAGCTGAGGTAGTAATAAGTAAAATAGTGATACGGTATTTTTTTTCTAAGATCTTTAACTTCAGAAACATCTATCTCATATTGCTTCAGGTTTCAGCAGCAGTGATACACTTCTCTTAAATCATAACTAACTCAGAAATCATCATTTTTTCCTGGAGATGTGAACTTCTTTTTTTGAACATTGCATTATCATATATATATATATATGTTTATGTCTTTTTCATCTGTCATCAGTTACTAAATTATCTAGCTTTAATATTTCTAATATTCCCCAAAAATCTCTTTAGTCACAGGCAACTTGTATAAATGGTAATTTGGGTAGAAGTTAAAAGTTCATATTCACCTCTCTTTTAGCCCATTGATACTGATTTCAAATCACTCCATTTTTTCAGGCTTTTTCTGTGATGAGAATTAATTCATCTCTTCCTAGTTTAGCTTTAGGGGGTTTTATTTTTCATCCTCTTACCTCTTTGAACTCTCTCATCAGTAAATTAGTCTTCCTTTGAAACACTGCTAAACAAATATACTGCTTGAAAAATATTTTTTTATGTACTTCTGTTGTTTACTGGTGGCCCTGGTATTAAAGACTGCATTTTCAAAGAACGTATATTTGATTTGTCTAAACAGAAGAAACTATGCTGTATACATAAAAATAATTACATGGTCCTTTTGACAGTTCACAAATACCTCTGCATTTTTTAAAGATATGCTAAAAACAAACAAACAAAAAAAAT
Organism: Caloenas nicobarica; assembly: GCF_036013445.1. NCBI lineage: Eukaryota > Metazoa > Chordata > Aves > Columbiformes > Columbidae > Caloenas > Caloenas nicobarica. The sequence continues at coordinate 56,191,753 of NC_088248.1, read as the reverse complement.
CAATGAAAACCAAACAAATGATGGATCTCCAATAAAACACTGAAGGCAATTTTTGAATCAAAAGAACATTTTGATTACACCGTAGTTATAGTTTAGAAATCCCACTTGGACACAATCTACCCACAGCCTTCCTTGAAGTAATTTTACCACAACTGACAAACCTTCAGAGGGAAAGCTCTGGGAAAACATGACCTTCGTATGGGTGTGTTGCTTTGTAGGAATATTTCTCTGAAAATAGCTCACAAAACAATGTAGCATATAGAAATGGTCAGTCTTAGCTTCTTAACAGCTCATACTGTCTTATAAAGTCCTATCTCTGATTATTCATATTAAGAAGATGGATTTGTATTTGTAGAGATTATACAGTGCTTCCACTCTCTGGTGCTTCAAAAATTAATGAAGAAAAAGAGAGAAAGAGGGAGAAAGAAAAAGAATGAAGAAAAGAGAAAGAAGAAAACAAATAAATACTTTTGGGTTTAAAATCACATTTTGAATTGCATTGTTTAGTCTTCCTTGTCTTTAAAAACATGACACAGAATGTGAAGCAATAAGATGATGTACAAACCTGGGATACAAGTGGGGAAAATGAATATGGGAAGGAAAAAGAGTTCTATTAGGCTGGAAAAATGTCCGTTGTGTTATTACTTCTGCTTAGCAGTAAGTATACTGCAAAAGAAATTTAAGTTTATAACCTAGCCCCAGTGTGTTGTCCAGTTTAGTACAAATCGTAGTGCTGAAAGGAATAGGACGTGTATAAGCTAATCGCCTGTTCAAAGAGTTGATATATACAGGTTTCTGAGATATGTCCTTTAGCGTTACAGTTATTTAATAAAAAATCAGTCCTCTCTTCACATACATTTTTAGTACCTTTTTGATCTTACCACCCTAGCAGATAACTAGGTGCCAAAAAGGTAAGGATATCATTTGCTTGAATTGTTACTAGATGTCAAATTTGTTGGATATGTATAGCATTGGTTTATTGACCTCTGAACATGCATCTTTTTTTCTACTTGCCATGAATTCTGGACTCATTTGGAAAAAACCTGTTATGCCTTGGTGAGGATTTTAAATGGAAAGCCCTAAATAAAGTGAATTTCGCTGGATATTCATTTTTTTGCTGTGTGTTCTTGTATGAATTTATAGCATTTGAATTTTATAACAGAACCCTGAAAAGCAACCTTCCAATTCACAAGAAAATAAAAATCGTTACCATTCCATTTTTGTATATGTCTTCAACAAGTTTAACTAGCAGCAAAGGTGGGGAAGAGAGAAAGCTTTCACCAGAAAAAAAAAAAAAAAAAAGAGTGTTTTTCCATAATCAGACACTCTTCTTCTCTGCACGGATGTTCAAACAGTTAAGAGAGCACCTGCTGTTCATGGGACGAGAAACATTTGTCCTGCCAAAGAAAGTCATTTGTACAAAACTGCGTGGACCAAGAGTGACACCCAGCGGCCAATATTTTTTCCATAGCGATGCGGTTACTAAAGCTGCGTTTTCTTCATCTTTTGTCTAGTCTGCCCACCGCATGTTAGGAATAACTCTTAAGCAAATCTGGTTTAATAGGATTAAGCCAATTTTTTTTTTTTGGGAGGCGGGGAGGAGAGGGGTGTTCTTTTTACTAATGTCTTTTAATGTTATGAACAGTATGCAGTGCATGATGTTTGCAAATAGTTGTTGTTTGCATATAGGTTTAATACAGACTTTTACTAGTTAATGCTAAAAGTAACATATGCAGCCAAGGTGAAAGAAAAATGAAGGCAATTAATAAATACAAAATGGCACCTTGGCCTAATACTGTGAAAGCCTTTAAGGAATGCTTACATGTAACACAACCTTATACTAACTCCAATATTAAATTAATATAATATTAATATTTTAGTAGGATTCCATTATCTAAAAATAAGCACACATATTACTTCTAGTAAGCAATTATCTATAAGCTTGCATTCACATTTCTTCTTAAGCCCTGATCTTGCCAGTGAATCAACACTAAAGGACTGGAAATTCTTGCAGGCACAAGCTGTCTCTTAAGGTTTGTAGGCAGAATTAACTGAAATACATGGAAAAGGAAAAGTTCTTTCAAAGCACTAGGGCATGGCTAACTAAAGTGTGTTCCCACATGGTGTATAAGGAAAGCAATAACATCTAAATTACCTATAGTTTTCAGGCTACCCATTACTAGGATTTTTTCCTGCCTGATATTGTAGTTTCACTTGCTATGTGACAACACAAACTATTTATTTCATTGAAGATGAAGTTGATCACTTCTTCACCAGAGGACTACTGAATATATATAGAAAGATATATATATATATATATAGACAAATCGCTATATGTGTACATGTCTAACTCTCCTTGGATCATTTATTATCCAAAGAATGTAAACACTATCCTGCTCAGACTGATGAACAGTATTTGTTGAATCACTGCCTTCATATGCAATTTGGTGGTGTAGTGTTGATGGTAGAGCTTAAAAATTGTAACTTAAAATCCAGAGTGTTGAAAACCAGGCCCCAAACTTTCAACTGAAAGTGAAACAACACATAATTCTATGACTGGAAAGATTAAAACGGCAGAGCAGGTGGCCTAATCCACAGATAAATTAGGTTTTCTAAAAAATAGACATGCATTTAAAAACTGAAAAAAAAAAAATCTTATTTCCTTCTAACTGTAGCTTTGTTAGTAAGCTGATGCTAAGGAAAGCTTTCCAATAGGTTTTCTAACATTTTCCTACATATATTCTCTTCCTGTGGGATTTTTAAGTTCAGTCACACAATCTTGTCTTTTTAGAAAACAGGATAGTATCCTTGTCTAAATGAAATATTAACAACTTTAAAAAGACAGTTTTGAAATTTGAAAAAATGCTGTCTGCTTTTTCCTCTCTACATCAGTCAGTTTTGGAGATACTGCTGCTTTCCATGAAGCAGATTCTAGTGTTCTGGCTGAGATTCCTAAGAAGTGGGGTTGTCTGCCTATTTTGTATTCCTTCTTTTCAAAAGTGGGAACACAAATACAGCAAGGCAGGCTAAGAAAATTTCCAGATTCTTTCAACCAAAAAATGACTCACTAGAGCTCAGAAACTATTACTGCTTGACAGATGGTAAGAACAGAATTCTATGGCATGGATATAAGCTTAAATTCTATGTGGTTTCTTAACAAAAATGTCTAACAGTCTACAAATCTCTATTAAAATATATACATTCCAAAATACTTTCTACAAAAAAGTTGGTTGCTTTCATAATTAATACTTAAAAAAAAAAAAAAAGGGTTTGTTATGTTACTGTTCCAAGGAGACATTCCCCTCCAAGCGTTCTCCCCACTGCCCTTCTACCTGCCAAGGACTGTCTGATTAACACTTCCCTCTGGGAAGCATTTCTGCTAGACCAACACTCTGCTTTATCAGCTCCTTTGTAGCTTAGTGAAACAGCATCTATGACCTTTCAAAACCTCCTTGACCTTATATTATAGTTTTCCAATGCTGAGAAATGTGATCACTTCTTCCAAAAGAATATTTGACAGCTATAGTCTGTCACCCCAGAAATGCTGTTGCCCTAGTTATTACTGGCAAATAAAAATCTAGCAGCTAGCAGGTACTTCATGTAAACAAAGCACTTCCCCATGGCAAATTTCCTCTGCAGACTAGAAGAGAGAAGTTTACATTTCAATTCATAACCGCTTACACTAGAAAAATTATACTTTATACAAAGGAGGAACAATAAATGTGGTTCGTCATTAGCTCTTAAGACAAAGAAAGATGTATAATTAACAAAAAAAACCCACCACAGTAGGATAGTTCAGGATGAGTGGACCTTAAATCTCGCTTGCTGTGTTTCAGCCAATGAAAGGCATCAGAGATTGTTTGAGGATTAGTTCAGGATTTTTCTTGCATAAATTTAGTAAGAAAACACTTATTAGAAAAAATACAAAAGGAGAATCAGATCCTCAAAACAACGAACTGTTCATTATGGTACAATACAGGGGGTTTAAAAAAGATGGACCCAATTTGAAATGACTCTGCTTCGAAATTGGGACCATCTTTTTGAAAGACCCTTTATTTTAATTACAATGAATTTTAATTTAAAATTGAGGGGTTTTTTAAAAAAAAAGAAGGATAAGTTATTTTTCTTCTTTTCCCAAATCTCTTGCAAATTAATACTGTTCCATACCAGCTATATGGGAGGAACATACTGCATGATTGCTGGGCCAAGGAACTGCAATTCACTACCTCATTTTACAATTATCGCTTAATTAAATCCTCAGGCAGGCATTCCTATATAATCAGATACCTTGTTTTTGTCATCAGCCACTCGAGTCTTTTTACTTCACAACAGTAATGACTGATACTGACTACTAATATTTAGTATCATTTAACCATGCTATTTTGATACAATAGAGCAAATTATACTAGAATTTGTCTCAGAGTGACATGCATTAAGTAAAACCATGCAGTTTTAAATTGAAACAGTATTTTGTTTTCAGTAACTCGACACAACTTAGTTACATGGTCTTAGTTTCTGGGCATAAATACACCAACAGCCAAAATCTGTGTTATAATATTCCAGGAAAATCTACTCTTTATAGGCATTTACTTATGTTAATGGGAAGAAAATGGATGGGCTTTTTGCTAAAGATAACTGTTTTCTTCCTCAGACACTACACAAGATGTTTAGTTTGAGGGGGGAGGATCTATGAGTGGGGAATAGGAAGTATCTGCTTTCTTTTCATAGCCCTACAGTGCTATTGCCTCTGTTGTTGTGTGTAAGGAAAATTTTAGAAAAATGCTATTGGAGTAATCATGGTCTTAATACTTCTAAATTCTGTTACCAGGTCTCTTCTCTCATCTTATTCTGCTGCATCGGTCTCAAGCTCAGGTCCTTTCTCAGGTTTCAAATGATGTACACAGGTTCCTTGTCCACCATCTGCATGTGATAAGATAAGGAACTTACAGTCCTCACCAAGAAGTCAGATCCAGCTGACTGTTTGCCAGATGGCTGAGTCTTTTATAAAACACTATAAGCTGTCTCTTCCTTTCGGGTGGTATATCTAGAAACAGAGACATAGGTATTATGCAATGGGGGGTATCTTTCACTGTGACCATTTCTCCCTTGGCCTGTCAGCCATTTAGTGGAACCTACAGTTGCGGTACCTGCATCACTATGAAATATAGAACTGTACACTAAACTCTCCTTCTGCAGCAAGGGAAGCAAGTGTCAAAAATGTGGCTGCAGAGAATACTTGAGAACCTCAATAATAACTGTGCATTCATTAGCACAAGTATTTCCTCTCCTGGCATCTTGGCGAGTCATACTCTTTCTCCAGCCCTCCAGACCAGGTAATCCATGTCCTGTAGATTAATCTATTTTAAAAGTGGCTTTATGGCAGGAACTAGATACTTTAATATTATGACATGCACATTTTCAAGGAAGTATTCAGTAGTTAGAAGGTGCTGTAATCATCCCAAAATATAGGCGAGATAGAAAAGTAAACACATACAGAATAGTTACTCGCTTCTCAAATATAATAGTCCTCATGGCCTGATCACAAGACATAAAAACTCAGGAGACTGAGTGGCCTCCTGGCAAATCAATGATAGTGCTAAGGAAGAAAGCTGGGAGCCTCACAGTTGCATTATTTTAATCATATCCCAGAAAAACTGTAGGCTCAATATTTTTCGGCTTTCATTAAATTCAGAATAAATTGGAAGGGGGAAATATGATATTCTTCATGGAACAATAACTTATTCGAGCATTCCAACATTTTGCTTCTACATAGGGCAAACTTTCCACAATGGCTTCAGCTCTGAATTTTTTATTTATATTTTTAATTTAGTTATCTGTAGGCTGCTTTACATTGCCACATTGTGATTCAGCTGAGCTGAAGTTCACAGTGTTGAATAAGCCTCCCAAGCAAGCTAAAGAATTTTTATGTCTTAGATCCAGTTGAAAAGGTTGCTGCATTAAAACCATTGATGTGTGTGAACTAAAACTTCCTTCAGTGTTGGTGTTGGAATAAAATATTAAAGACCATAAAAGATGGCCTCAAAAACTCTGGAACCTTCTTTAGCATTAGAAGTAGTATCAATACAGTACCATAAGGGTAATGACACTTTTCTAGTTTTATTATTACTGTATATAAGTATAAATATATTTCGTATGAATTCCTTCTTAAAAAAAAATCTGACAGTCTGTATCAGCAACATAAAGGCAAAATCTTCCTGAAGATTATTACACATCGGATGGAAAAAAATGTATTATGGAAGGACAAGAAATTTAAATATACAAAATGAAGGGTTATCTGACAGTACAGAAATAAAGAACTAAGATACCTCTTTATTTTCATACCACAGCACATGAATATTTTACCTGGTATACTGGTGTTAAAAAAAAAAAAAAAGAAAAAAGTGTTTATAGAATAATTAGAATATGTATGAAATATCTAGAGCATATCACAGCTGCTACAGAGTGTCATACTGCCATTTACTTACTCTCCAGCAGAAACAATAATAACATATATAAATTACCTTGCTTTACTACTAGCAAAGTATTTGATGCAATTAAAGGCCAGTATTCAGAAGGGAGATAACAGAATAGAAATATTTGGGCTCCTGTAACCACACCTCCAAAAATTCTCTAGAAGCTATTTTGTATGCTCTCTATTTTCTATTTTCAATTACAGATTCCAGTTTTGTTTATTTTCTGAAATTGAAAATCACATCCAAACTAACACTAAACAAAATAAATGCCCTGGAACTCCAAAATCAAAGCAGAGATTATTTTTGTACATAACTTTCTGAATTTTTGGACTTTACTGAAGTCAAAGAAAGCATCTTCTGTTCCCATTGACAAGTATGAAATCTGACCTAGACTACCCTCAGAAGCAGAACAGCTGTTGATTTCAGTGGGGACAGAATTTCATTCACCCCTTAGTACTCCAAGTTGCAAGGAGCTTTCTTCTGCATATTTACACAAAATATAAATGAGCATTGTGTTTAGACTTTCAAAGCAAGCCATGACTTACAGAGAACACCCTTGCAGCCACAGGAAATTTAAAAAGTTAAAATCAAGAAGCCTGAGAGACGTGAATATTTTTAGTAACAGCATAGTCCTTGTCAGGCTATGTTACCACAAAGGTTGGAGAACACTGATTTAAGGAAGTTCAATATGTTACTGATAGCACCTGCTCTTTCCACATAAATGTGCAGTCTGATCAGTTTAATTCATATTTAAATCTTTGGTTACATCATGTTCATTCAGCCTAGTGGTATAAATAGAAATAACATAAGTAGAAATAACACCACACTTAACAAAAAAAAAAAAAAAAAAAAAGGAAAAAAATAATTATTTGCATGATTACTTTACTTGTTAGAAGTATTAGGCTTCTGCCCTCTGGAATCATAAGGGAAGTGTTAGATCCTTTCTTTCAGACATGATTAATTTGTGAATAGAATTTTAATCTTGATTCTCAGGTATTTTGAACCCTATGCAGCACTAGTCCCAGAGGGATGCAAATATGTGCATTTGAAGTGTAGGCTTCCCAATTCTCATCTGAGCTTCATCAGCTTCGTCCCTCTTCTACTACATATCAGAGATCTTCATCTTCATTTTGATGTCAATCTAGACAGTTGTGACCCCGAGGATCATTTTAGAAGATTACGAGAATGGCCAGGCTGGCAATGGATGTTCCATCTTACTCTGTTTCCTTGAGACAACCAAGGGCCAAAGTTTGGGAGAGACATCTAGCTTTGTCTTTTCAAGTATTTCCTTTAAAAGGTTCCAGATGCTGGGTCTGCTGACATTGCAGCCTTTTCCACAGTGTGACAGACACTGAAAGGAACAGAAAATTGTCAATACAGTGTTTTTCCACCAGGGTATAAACAGCTGAACCAAACTGAAATTCTATTATTTACAGATAAAGTGAATTCTCTAACTTGACCAGGCACAAGAACCTTGAATATGCCTGGGGTTTTTTTATTTTTCCAATATACTTTGAGTTAAATATTAATTTGGGGGAAAAGGTAACATGCACCATAAAACAAAAGAAAAAAGAAGAAAAAAAAAAAGCTATCATCAGCTGTGACTGAATAAAACTAAACATTGTGCCAGAGAGCTTAATAGCAGTGCAGTGGTCACAGAAGCCTGGTGTTTAAAAATTAATTTCTAGTTTGAAGCTGTTACTGGCAGTGCCAAGAGCATACAAAGTACATTTGTTCATCACCACAGTTTGTTTCAGAGTAGAAAATTCAAGAGGAAGACAACAAGGTCTGTCCAGTTTCTAAAATAGATCTGGGAAAAACTTAAAATTTCCAGGCAGTGAAAAATAGATTTTCACAAAAGAAAAGAGCTAAAGGGCAAATTAGAGAAATATCTCATCCCCACATTTTACAAGGCTATAATCTTGTCTACTTCACAAAGGATGGCCTCCTGTTAATTTGATAAAAAAGCTAATCAAATGCAATCTACATTTCTCTAAAATGGATATTTAGGGGACACCTTCTGCTCTCTCTGTTCCCACTTGAAAAGAAAAAGATGTTTATCAGATCACTGACTTAAAACAAAAACAAATATTACACCACTTTTCATGCTGTAAATAGAAAGAGAAACAGATCTGCAAATTCACTCCCTGAGCTGTAAATATATTCCTGCAGCTACTCACAAGTGTAGCAGAAAGACTTTATTGTACCTATCAAAGATGTCACCATGTGTATCAATATCAAATAGTTTGTACTTTCATCTGTGAACTGAAAATTCCTGAACAAGTCTGAACACTCCAGACCAGCAGTCCTAATATTTTAACAGAGGTACTGAGAATGTGTTTTATCTATCCAAGCACTATTACCTGCTCTGCTTCCAGTGCCTCAGTGAATGAAAGTGATGACCTAAAGAGATAAGATTGTGCACTGCAGGAGCATGGAAAGCAAGCAGGCACCAAAATTTGAAAGCCAACACTGTTCCAAAGACCAGCTTTTGATGGTTAATAGCATTCTTCCAGTATCAGAAGTGGTTAAAAATATTTTTGTCTTCTGGAACAGCTGAGGAAATTATTCATAGTAAACAAGTTCTGTAGAGAGTTCTGTTCATTAAACAAAGATTTATTTCTGTGAAAATACTTATTATTTAGACCTACTTGACAGCCAAAAAATCCTGAAACATTTTGTGGATTCAGTTGTTTGCCACTCTCTATTCAGGGCATGCCAATGGTCATCTAATAGTTAGAGTTTGTTTCTGTTCCCTGATTGGTTGGCTGGCTGAAGTGCTTTAAAATGGAAAAACACAAGGACTGAATAATCTTTTTTTGCAGAAATACCAATTTGCATGCAAATACATGCCTCTATATGTAGAGTAGCTATTCCCCAAACATCCTTGGAAACAATAAGTTCACATGAATATTTGTAAATAGCGAATAAAAAGGGGGCAGGAATATGGTCAAAGACGACAGCTGTTCAGAATTTAAATTCATGCTTTCTAGCATTTAGACCAAAAAAAAAAAAAAAAAAAACAACAGGGGGTCTGATTTTCCACTGCATGTACTTCATTTAGTCATTTAGAGTTGTGCAAAGCATGAACAATGTAGGAGTTACTCACTGGCAGACCAGACTCATTCGTTCTAGTTGCACCTTTTGCACATCCAGTTTTCCAAGTAAATGCTTGGGGAGAGTTTTGCCCCAAATGACTGGCTGCAGTGAGTAATGCTTCACGTGACTTTACAGCAGAGTTAGAAATGCCGGTCAAGAGCTTAAACATGAAGCTGCAGCAAAAGATCAATTAGATTGATAATGGTATTGATAATGAGCTTTCAGCCTAGCATCTGGCAGTAGAACAAGATGCTATGGTTGGCAGCTGAAGTTAGACAAACTCAGCCTTTTAATCGGGTACACATTTTTAACTGTTAGGGGAAGTAATTAGAGCAGGTTACATAGGTTTCTGTTGGCAATTTAAAAATCAAGACTGACTGCTTTCTAAAACGTATGCTTCATTGCAGGTGGAAAGTTGAGGAAGACCTATAGCCTGTACTTTGAAAAGGAGAGACTAAATGATCACAGTGTGAATGTATCTGGTCATTTATTCAGAAACTCCTTCAAATTAACTGCTACTGGTTTTGCCATCCACTAACTACCATGGCTATTGAGGTTGTAATACTGCTAGAGTTGTGACAGCCTAAGACCTGAGAGAAAGCAAGGCGTAAAATGAGATGAGATTTTTTCTGAAAAGGTTAAATGAAAAGGGGAAACAGGAATAAGGAGACAAGATTAGGGTCACATAAGTGATTCTACAGGTTGAAAAAGAAGCAAAAAAATTCTTAGATTGAAGTTAGGAATAGTTATTCTGAGTTTAACTTATTATGTTATTCATTGATACGGTTTGGAAGGAAAAAGGAGGTCAACACCTGTAGAACAGATGAGATTTTACCAAGTATCAGAATAACAGAAAAAACACACATTAGGTCCAATGTTATATTTTCCCTACTGTGCATGACTATTAGATGAGCGCTCTACAAGAAATACAATCCGTACCTGATGGGTGTTAAGTATGTGATAGTGCTGCAAATAAATTAAATAACCACCTTTCCTATTCACTAGTTAGAAAATAGCATCTTTGTCTCAGTTTTAGCTCTACAACTTTAATAGAAAGGACAAAACAGCACAAAGAAGCGCCAAATTTATTCTACACTGACTGCATCAAGGTTTAGTACACATGCTGAGGAAAGTGGAGATACTTATTAAAGATGCTGACACTGGCATAAAAAGTAATTACAGTATTTTTCCTCCCTTTATAACAAACAACTCTAGTTCCCTATCTTAGAGGTGACTCAAAGCCTTAAATTAGAATTCTCAGGGTTTCCCACATAGGCAAACACTGCAGGATTTGAACAAATGGATATGCTTCCTGCACATATCGCTTACTGCTAACTATAATTGCAGTATATATGAATTTAAACCTTAATGACAACAAACACAGTAGCTCCACTGCTCTTGTGCTACAGATGTTACTTTTAGTTTTTCCATAAGCACTGTATTAAAAATTGGGGAACATTCAAAGGGTATTAGAATTGGTTTTTTCCCTTCCTCCCCCTCGTTCCTCCTCTACTGCCTTTTTTCTCTTTTCATTTCACCTCAGATATAGGAGTGCTTGGAGGGGCTTCCAGGCAACTCATGGAAACACTGATGCAAACCCTTAAATATTTGTTAAATCTTGCCTGAAAAATAAATAAATAAGTAAATGAAAAGGAATGTTTTGCAGCAGTTTTTCCTATCTCAAGATCTGAATGAGGTTCCTGGAAACTGTAAACTGGTGCCTCTGACTACCATCTCTGGTAAAAGGGAAGAATCTATAATAAAGAAGAGCTCTAGAGTCAGTATGGACTTTGTGGAGAATATCACTGTTTCACTAACCTCCCATCATTTTATGAGCATGTAAATACATGCGCGGATAAAGAAGATTCAGTGGACATAAATTATTTTGATTTTTCAAAAGTGGTTGGAAAAATTCTACAGTAAAAGATTTTGACAGGAACAAAGCTTCCGTGCTTATAGTATTTTAATGTACGAAAGGTCATTTCTTCAGTTGAAAGCTGGTTAAAAGATCGGAAACAAAGGGTTAAGACTTAATAGTTTCTGTATGGGATAGAGAAGAGCCAAAAGTGATGTCCCCTGGGGATAACCTGGGATACGATACCGTCTTCGTTCTGCAAATAACATCACTTTTTGACACTGCAGGCTAGGGTCATTGGTCTCACTTAGTAGACTGGTGTCCTGTACAGCTAACTTCTTAGAGCTTATTATTTTTTTCCAGTACTTCGTTTTTATGCATAGCTTGAAGAACAAAAAAAAATCTGGGGTAAAAATTAAAAAGAAATTGTATGAAATGCTGTAACATTCCTGCCCAAGTGTGGACTTAAGCAGGTTATGCAGCCTGACACAGGGCATCCCATGCTTGGGACAGCTCAGCCTACCTTACTTAGGATATGTCTGAACAGTTCACAGTATTTCTCATAAGCTCTGCCATTTTAAGTTGGTTTGGCTTTTGCTTTACTCCTAATATTGTGTCTGTGAAAGACGAATATCAATTTTCTGTTTGCTTTAGTTTGATCTGGTTTTTAAACATCATCTCCTATCCATCAGTGTAGCAGTTTAGTAAGGCCTAAGTTTGAAACATGAAGCTGTGAAGATAAGATGCTGTTATAGTGAAAAGAGCCATTTTCTGGCAATGGAACAGCAATCTATTTGAATAGTGAAAGGGAAAATACAATACAATCAATTTTTTTGCCCTAGCTTTTGTTTCTGTGATTATCTCCCTTCTGATGAATATATTTCTTCTCTTTTCATATTTTCACACTGCTGTAGGACCCATTGACCAAAGTAACTTAAGCATACACACTGACCATGAGAACAGCCCCGCACAGCACTAACAACAATGTGAGATGATTTGATGCGATGAGGCACTACCTGAGGTAGACCTCCTAGAGGCAGCCGCAGAGTTGGGAGTTGTGCAGACTCAATATGCTTTCGTTAGCTTTATACCTTGTTGAAAGCATCTTGTAAACTTCCTTTATCTATCATGCTGCAGTGTTATTTAGTTAGGTTTTGGGGGGAGAGAGAGGTTATTTGGGTTTGTTGGGGGTTTTTTTGGGTTTTTTTTTAATTGATAATTAAGTATATAATGGTATTATAATGAAGCAGAATTTTAAAAATCTCTGCAAACATTATCATGACTCCTTCTAGAGAATTTCTTAGCTGTTTCTTTTCTCCTTTCCTTGCTCTATGTTTGCCCAGGTATCATGGGCAGCTATGGTCAGCAGAGGGGACTTGCAGTGACGTCCTCTGCCTGCACAGCTGTGCAATGAGATCCCCTCAGAAGATCTTCTGCCATCAAGATCAGTGAATCCAGAACTGCAGCCACAGCCTGAAGCCCACCATGGATGTGAAGCACCTCCATAAAGTGAAGGTTGTCTGCTCAGTGATGCTATCACTGTTATATGAAACATATCCAGGAGCTTATTAATACTTTCATAGTTTCGGCAGGAATACCTCATCTAGAATATTTTCCAGTTGGAAGGAACCTTTTTAGTTAAAAGAAAATCTGATTTCCTGAAGATCTGAAATTGCCATTCAACAGCATTAACCAGGAGCATGTTCTATTCCTAAAAGCTCAGAGTAATAGAAATGTTACACAAAACACATGAAAAATAAATAGAAAACCAGGTTGGTTTAGGAAGTGTTAGTTATATCATTTGTATATACAATAGAGTTTGAAAGCAAAAAAATAAAGTATATGATTTATAAAGATAATTTTCCTGCAGTCCCTTAGCAGTTTTATAATTCCTTGTCTTTATTTTGCAATTCAATGGATTACTTTGGTTTGCCATGACTATCAATGCATCAAAACTTTCTCATCCAACTTTTGCTAAAGTATTTTAATTAAAATGGGAGTATTTACAGTTGTTAAATCATATTAATATTCCAGTAGGCATAAAAATTTCACTAAATAATATTGAATAATTAAGAAGGAATACATTATTGATCAGATAGGAACAGTTTCGTACAAAATAAAATGCTATTGTTCTTTGTTTGTATTTTTAATATCTGTCATTGAGAACTCAAGTTCATGTTAGTAAATGACTTTCTACCATATAGACTAAGCAAATTTTAAGTAGGCATCGCTTACTGTTGTAGAGATATAGAGGACATTATCTAGTGTTGTAAATATGAAAAAGAACACAAGAGATTAATTTCTTCCCAAAAATAGGGGTTTAAAATACCTGGAGATAGTAAAAGTTAATTTTTCTACTTACTCTACTATTTGCTATGTTTGCTACTTATGGTATCACCTCACAATTCCCTTTGGGCCACTACCCCAAAGGGATACCTTATCAGGTAATTTATTATGTATAAATGTTATTCTTGGTTGTTTGTCTTGTGATATTATTCAGAAAAAGCCTGAAATAGGAATTATGGGGGAATATGACAGCAATTATGAAAAGGAGATCGTATTCTGAAATGAGAGTACACTGAGACATTTCTCTTCTGAAAATAGTCTGTTGGTGTAGAATTTCACAGTTTGAATTTTCTGTGTAGTCTCTTGGGTTTTTTTCATAAATTTTTAACGGATAGTCTTTGAAAGTGCTCTCACACAGAAACTTATCAGCCCTACTTTTCATTTTTGACCAGTTTCCTGAAAAGAAATCTTACAGAACATCAAGTAAATCTAATGCAGATGTGATGCATAGTCTATGTTTTAATCTTATTTCCTCAGGAAATTAAGTTCTTGTGATATCACTCTTTCTTTCCTTTCCTCTGCTCTTCACACATTTTTGATCTTGTTTTCCAGGTCTGACTCCGTTTGACAGAGGAGTTCCAAAGGGTTTATCCAAACTAGAAGACGTACATACGTGAGCACAGCCCAGCTGCCCACTTGCTGGCTGTAAGAAATCCAGCTGCGCATCATCCCCTTCTCCGAGGGCGAAGGAAAACTCCCATCTTCTGTGCTATGAGGAGCCAGGACTCACGCTGCGGACGCGAGGAGCTGAGGACTGCCACCTGCACTGGAGAACACAGCTCAGGGTCAGCTAAAGGCATTAAGTTTTTGCATGAAAGGCAGACGATGGACAAAGGAGAGGCTGCATTGCGTGTTTTGCATTTGTGCTGTTTGGAGAATCAACAGATCAGTCAGCACCCACAGGCTCTGCATCAATACAGAAGGGTACACCCAGGTGCCTGATAAGTGGAATTAAGCAAGAGATGATGAATGGATATAGCAAGTGACTGGTGATTCAGTAAGAGGGAACAAAGAACAAGAGCAGGATCCAGAAATATTATCAGAAGGAATCACTGAGGAAGATTAAATATATTGTGGACCTGGAGAGAGCTGGCTATATCATGAGGGAGTGTAGGAAGTACAGAAGACACATATTGCTAAGATGGGGTTTGCTAGTTTGGAATTGTTGAATTCATGGGATTGTCATTTTTGACTCAGTTGTCGTTGACACTGGTTATTACTGACTCATGGCATTTTTATTTAATATCTGCTAAGTTATTCCTTCAAGAGTTCCACTTTGAAGCATACTTTGTCTGTTAACACTCGCACCTGACCATTGGAGAAGAGGTTCAGATATGAATGGCTGTGTAGATGTACATTCAGCACATAAAATATTGGCTATGAGAAACTGTGACATTTAGATCTAAATAAAAACAGCCACCTTACTTCTATCCTCCCACAGGACCAGGGGATACTTTAAGGAATCATCTTACAGTTCCCAATTAAGAGTTATAAAACTGAGAGAAATAATGATGTACATTAAAAAAGAAGCTTTTCTGAAGCATATTAGCTGCTCCACTTCCACAGGCTTTCTGAAGGACTACAAGAACAGGGAATGGCAATTATGTCTGGCGGTATTTATATTCCTACTGACAGACCCATGCTTTATTACCCAATTACCATATGCAATAGGCCATGCTCTGGAATGTGATCCTCTCCTAAATTGCCCTTTCCAAGCACAACTAACACCAAAAAAATCTTCAGTTACTGATGCAAATCTATTAGGATTGAGTGTGTAGAAAAAAGAAGGATGATAGCTGAGATGTGCTGTACCAATTCATCAATTCATCAAGCAGAGGCACCCAGAGAATAATCACTTGAGCAATAAAAAATATACGCAAAGGGTAAAAAGAAGTCCTTAGTTTGTAAAGCTTCAGAAATCCTTTATGTTTCTGTACTTTTCTCTACTATTTCGCAGTGTTCACCAGCCTTGTTGTATTCACAGCTTATTCTACAGTGAAAAATTTGTGGTTTATATTTGTTCACCTTAGATATCCAAGTCGGTGACATACATGCGTATCACTTCTAAAATGCAACCAACTCTAGTTTATTTGCAAACTATTCTTCAGGAAAGACTGGGGGATTTTTTTTTCATTTGGCAGACAAGAACAAAAATGGAGCTGTATGCTGTCTCTAAGACCTCACGGCCCACATCACTTAATCTTACTAGCTCTCAGAGAGAAAAAAGTGGGTTTGCCTTCTCTTCCTCCTGTGCCACTTAAAACAAAAACACATTAGTCCAGTCAGAGCTAAGGTCTTGTAGAAAACAGACATGAGTAACTGACAGATATGCAGTACCATTCCTGCAGAAGAGCAGAGCTGAAAATACTAATGTATTGTTATTTGCTCTCTCTTCCCCTGTCACCTAGTCAAAAAGAGCAGTTCAGCTTTGAAAGCTTCATGAGGTGCTGTGCACTTAGCTAAGTTACAGATCAGATCAACATTTAAATCATCTGACTGTACTCAGTAATGACCTTCTCAAAATTCTAGAAACTTTTATGTTAGGGGCCTGTTTGAAGTGTAAAATATACGCGATTGAATGACTAGACTATTTTAACAGCTTATTATATCATTTATTATTTCAGTTTTATTAAAATTGATAGGACTCATCACCTTGGAAAGCATTTGACTAATTCTATATCTCCCGAACTTTTCTTCAGCACATGAAAGTGCCAGTTTTTATTATTTTTTCTCTACTAGCTATGTACTTTTTTTTTTCCATTCTGTAAGCCAAAATATCATGTATGAACAGTAACTTGATTTTAGAATTGGTGGGTAATAATTTCCTCAAAAATGTCATTATTTTTCCTGCAAAGATTCTCCTCTATCGGTGCTGAGCTCTCCTTCCTGACTAAACAAGTATCTATTAAGAAGTGGCTACTTTAGTTAACAGTAAGCTCTAGTCTACCAAGCAGCAGGCTCAGAGATTTGTCATTCAGTTTTGGATGAACAAAGCTATATGCAGAGGTATAAACAATGGGAAGACTTTTTTTTTTTTTTTTAAAAAAAAAGGACACTTGTCCCCACTCCCTCATGCATGCGCAAGTACCACATACAAAATGGATACTTGTAGTTTTGAGTTCTTATTTTTAAAAATCAAGTAGAAATCATAACTCTGTCATAATCTTTGGTATAGTCAAGTGGCAGATAATTAGATGCTCAACATAACATAAATGTCAGAAAATTAGTCAGCAGAGTATATTAGCAGCATTCCAGCTCTCAGAGGACTCTAGGATTAAAACCTCAAGATGCATAATAGCAACCTGCAGTGCACAAGGACAGTTAGGCTGCATCTACTGTCGTCTTCCAATGAACACTTCAACATAGCAGTTTACAGATCACACAGACTCCCACTTCTGTGGAGTACATTACTGCTCCTGTTCCTAGGACGCTTTTTGTGCAGAAGCAGAGAAGCAAGTGCTATAACCATGCTCAGGTCTCCTTCTGACAAGGAAATGTAATGAAGCTGTGAGACGGTGACTGTAGCTGGGCTTAGGAGATGGGGAATGATCCTTACTATAGCAATATTCAGCATAACCTTGGACACCACAAATGGAATCTGAAGTGACCTACACACTGATAAAAGGCACTTGCTAGCCAAGCCAGAAATATTAGAAACAGTTGTTCATCTGAAATCCTAATGCTCTGTGTAGCTTCAGCACCACAGGAAAGCAGCACAAAGGTACCTCAAATCAGGTCCAGAAGAGTGCTGACACAAATAATTTTGCTTGCCACTCAGTTTTGCCTGAAAAGCAAACAGTCTGAATTGCTCTTCACCCTAGAGCAAGTCAAACCTTCTACCTAAAAGTAAATGACGTCAACAACTATAACAAGCATACAGAAGTAGTTATAATTCAATACAGAAATATTAATATATTAGAATAAATGTTTTAATAGGAAAGTGGACTTCCTGGGTTTTGGATCACACAAGTACTTACATACTTACTCTTTGCACTAATAAATAGATGAATAAACAAATAAATACACCTCCCCTCAGCCCCCTAAACCATCAAGTGAGATGGCAGTTATCTTATTTTAAGGCTACTGGGTTTCTCTGCTTTGTTAATGATAGAATTAAATCTAAAATTCTGATACTTTCAAAAAAGTATTTGATTTGGCAGATACAGAGAAAACGTTTTTTTTTCTACTACCTGAGCTGCATACAACAAACATTTTTGGTCTGTACCTCAGACAATATTTTTTGTCATTTTTTTTTTCCAAGTTAGTTAACCAGTTATGAAATTCCATTTTGAGGCAGCTACTTTGTTTACATCATGAAACTTGTTTTAACAGGAATCACATACCTACACTAGGATTTATATTACGGAATTTTAACACCTAGATTGATGGAGTATGTCTGTAGGGGAAAGGAACGACATTTATGAATATGTTGTGGTTTTTTTAATTTGTTTGGGTTTTTTTGTTGGTTGTTTTGTTTTTCCATTTCTGTTTGTTGCCTTACCTGGTGGAAGCCAATAGACTGTTTTTCTTGTATTTAATGAAACACGAGTCGAATTTCTCAAGATGGCATCCAAAATATGAAAAATATATCAAGAATCATGCAAATACTTGGACTATGATGACTATAAATCTGATATAAACTATAATAAAAGGTTAAACTTGGTTTACAGTATCAGTTAAATATATAGAAATAACAGTCATGTCTCTTTTCCTACTCATCTGAATTTTTATGTTACCATACAGCCATTAAATAAAATACGCACAACCGTTTCAAAAGCACAAAATTAAGTGCAAATATAGAACCAATAAAAATAAATACATTCACTCCTATTGACAGAAATGGTGCTGTTTGTTAAATACGCTTAGGAATAGTATATCCTATCAATAATATAATTTTATTTTAATCCCTATAGATATTTAAAAACTTACAGAAAGTCCAGGGATATATTCTTACACAAAGGGGAAAATTCTAGATAGATTGGGTTATATAGTATAAAATTGACTGCAGAGAAATTCTTGAAGATTTTTGCAGTAACTAAGTCTTGGTGCAGCGGTATGGGGGAATCATGAAAGTGTTTCTAATAAGGCATTTGCAGGTGCTGAAAAGTTATTACTAAGCTAGCAACTGCTTTGAGGAGTCAGATGTGAAAAATTCATTTCTGGTATCAGAGGAGCCACCACTGAAACAAGGTAAGAAAGGATTTATATGTGAGGAGCTTCAGTTGCTGCAGAAATCTTTTGCACATCACAAAACCTGAAAGGCTCCTCATTAGGATTCATTTGTAGATAAATGAACATGCTTTGCATGAAATCCAAACACAAACTCAGTGAAAAACTTGCTTTTAAAGAGCCTGAAAGTGATTTCACAGACATTGCAATGCAGCACCTTCCACATAATTTATTTAAATCTCTACTGTAGTTCACATTCTCCTCTAATTATGAATTGGAAACACTAGTTTCCAGCATGTCCTGGTAATACTGTGCTGAACCTGTAAGCTATTCAGTATAAAATTATAATGAAACAATAGAATACTAAGTATAATTCCAATTCGAGAGGAACAGAATAAGCTCAGGTGTTGGAAAAAGACTCCACATCCTCTCTTTTCTCAAGAGGCAGCCTACACTCAGACAGGCTAGTAGCAAGACATTTTAGCCTCTAGCTAAGATTTGACCAGGGAACAAACCAGCAGTCTGCCAGTGCAGAAGAAACCGCACTGGTGAGGAAGAACCCCAGCCCTCTCACCTTGCCATGGCATTATACGGTATCGAGCAGCAGATGAAAAAATGAAGGTCCCACCCTGAAACAATAAACATATTTTAACATTAAATATTTAAGCAACCCCAATGAAAATGGTGAATTACACAAGAATAAACTGTATGAATAAACATATCTGTATGTTTATCTGTCCAACATATGTACATCAAAGGCAACTGAGGATTTGTCATTTCGAAGTTTAAGGTTAGTGGGATGCTCATCCATTTCTTTCCTGGGATGGGTGTTCTTGCAGGTTGTGGCATTTCAGCCTAGACCACAGATGTCAGCCTTCATGAAGTCAGGTGTACTTCCCAGGTGTGGGTGGCCAGGTGCTGGCACAGTCGAGCTCCCCAGACAGGATGGGGGTGCTCCTTAAGAAAGGGCAACCGTGAGAGAGAGGAGTGAGAAACGAGAAATAGCCCTGCAGACACACAGGTGAAGTCTGTGAAGGAGGAGGAGGAGGAGGAGGTGCTTCAGCAGAGATTCCCTTGTAGCCCACAGATGACCCCATGCCCCAACAGATAGACTGTACCCTGTAGAAAGGACCCAGGCTGGAGCAGTTCTTGAAGAACTGCAGGCTGTGGAAGGACCCACATTGGAGCAGTTCACAAAGGATTGTCTCCCGTGGGTGAGACCCCCCGTGGAGCAGAGGAACAGAATGAGGAGGAAGGAGCAGCAGAGTTCGTTCATTTTAGTTTAGTTTCTCCGCATAAACCTGTACTTACCTTGCCATTTTCTCTTCTGGTTTGCCATTTGGCAGGAAAACATGATCTATGAAAATAAACCTCCCTTTGCTGATAATTATAAAATTTCTAAAAGCAGGTTAGCCCATTCTGAAATGCTGACTTCATTTTGTTTCTACCATGCTTTCTAGCAGTTTTGAAGTAATACATGAGAAGAACATGACCAGAAATTAGTATTTGTTCAAGAGGATCATCTGTGTAAATGGGTCAATAGTTTTACACCTCTAATGGGAGAAAGATAAATTAGTTATACTCTATCCATTCCTCTGGTTGTCATATGATCCTTACTATTGTTCTGCCTTGTGGGTTTGTTGTGGTTTGGGGTTGGTTTTTTTGTCTATTTGGTTTTTTGTTGTTGTTGTTGGGGTTTTTTAATTTAATCAGTAGCATCACAGAAGTCTTGTCTGTTGGTTAGATCTTAAAAGGTATCTCATCTATCATTTCTGATGTTTGGTGCTTGGCAGATCTATTTACAAGCACTCAGTGAATTAGATAAGTGCTTTAGAAAAGCAGATAAATACAGCTCTCTTTAAATTCATTACTTTCAACAGAGTAATAATCCTTATGAAATCAGGGGGATGGCGTTTTATGAATATTATTAACACAATTTTTATTGTACAAGTCAAAAACCCAAATTAAAATAAGAACTCTCTCAATGCAAGAAAGTTATTTTCTTCTAACTGAAAACCAAGTTCAATTGTTTCAAGTGCAGCAGTTTACCAAAAGAAAAAAAAAAAAAAAGTCTTATGGGCTTTTTAAAGCACCCAAAGATATATGAAGAAGTTTTCCTAAGAATTTTTAAGGGAAATAAATATAAAACTTCCTTTGCTGGTAGCCTTGACCCACATGCTCAAGCTCACAGCAGTGGTAGTTAAGGACACGTAAATTTACCAATAAATGAAAAAAATCATTTACAAGAACAAATCTTGGCTTTGGTATAAATATTATTATTAAAATTGCACGAAAAATGCCATGAATGGCATGAGAATTATGCTGATTCCTAAAGTTAAGCTAATTGAAAACAAAAGAAAATACATGACCCACATACCCCACCAAAGCAAGTCAAAAGCTCTAGAGCTTTGAATACTAGAAAAATGCTCATAAACAAATTTTACCTCATGAATTGTATGTAAAATTTATTAAAGGAATACATGAGAAAATAAAACACTGCTTATTGTCTAATTAAAAAACATATTGCTTTTATCAATGTATTTTACCATGCATCTATTTTTGCTAATATTCTATACTATACTAGTTAAATTTTTCTTTAGACAATACTCTTTCTTTACCTCATTCTTTCACAGTGTTAAAAATAACATAGAAATGAGCCAAAAGAACAATTAAATAGGCATTTTTTCTTTTGCTGTATGCTAGAGGTGTTCTTCCTTTTGGATATGAGCACCACTGAAGCCCTCTGTTAATCTTTAGACCATGGTATATAGTAGCAGCACTGCGTCTA
Organism: Caloenas nicobarica; assembly: GCF_036013445.1. NCBI lineage: Eukaryota > Metazoa > Chordata > Aves > Columbiformes > Columbidae > Caloenas > Caloenas nicobarica. Next base: position 56,170,023 of record NC_088248.1, on the reverse strand, counting down.
CACATAGCACCAGAATGGAGCTGGAAAGATAACCTGGTGTGTCTCTGATGAGAGGTCACCCTCAGCTATTTCAGTCCTGACAGACCTTGTTAGAGCTGTATGCAGAGGCTCCATAAACTCCTCAGGCAACCTGTGGTGCCTCATGAGCATCTGTTAAATTTCCTGACCTCTGAACTGAACCAGAAGTGCTTTAATTTAGCCCAATATTTATTGCTCTGTAATAAATAGAAATAACAGATTTTTCTTTATTACGTTGCAGTAGCTGCATTGGTATTTTGAGACAGTTAACGTCCTTCTCAGTCCTCTCTTGAAGCTAAAGAGTGCCTGTATTTTTAAATCTTTCACACCAAGGTGGGAAATGGCAAGACAAAAAAAATCCTATAGAACAGGATGGGGAAGTTGCACTGCATCATAAGCTTAATAAAGGTCAGTGTCACATTTTGACAATGTAGTGGCCTGTAGAAGGGGGAAACACCATACTCAAATGTACAGTCCCTGTACTACTCACATCACTCACTTGAAAGAATAATAGTAAATTTCTTTCCTCTTGCCTTCTTGGTTGACTCAATCTGCATTTTCATCTCTCAAAACAAATGTGTGTGCTTGAAACAACTGTCTTGCTTTCAAAAATCTAAAGATTAAAAAAATAATAATAAAAAAAATCACATTTCCTTGAGATTAAGGCCATCCTGCTTAAATAAATGTGAGGTCAAAAATGAACACACAAGCAATTTAACTTCCAGTCCTTTCATGAAGGTGTTTACCATGCCAACATAACTTAATCATGTGCTTTTCTGTACAGAGGTGGCTTTGACACCATAATGGTTTTTTAGATTTTGGATGGGTTTTTTTGTGGAGGGGTATGTGTGTATATATGTATGTATATGTATACATATGTACCTACAGGTGTATATAAATAATATATATATTAAGTTATTGCAAATGTGCAATTGGGTTTAATGAACTTTAAATTTGGTTCAATTTTCTCATTATCAGCATTCAATGCTGCTGGTCAACTTCTTTGCCATGTGCTTCATGTGAATACTGAAGAGGCTTCAGCAAAACCCTACATTTTCTTTTTTTCCTTAGGAATTTCCTTATCATATAGCTGAAGGAGCAATTGAAAAAGAGCTCTCTGTGGCCTTTTTTCATGCCATACATTCATGTAAATTATATCATCATATTGTGCTGCTATGACACTCTGCATTCATTAAATGCAGCTACTGATTAGTCTTTTCATACTTTCTATTTGCGGTTTATTCCAGCTGCAGAACATACAGTATGCTTCCTGATGGTACAGATTAGACTGAAACTACTTTTCTACTCTTCACTTTACTCTTCCTGGACATATTTAAGGTAGAAGTCAAAATCAGGTCCCTGGTTAGGTCAATGCATAAACTTCAACCAGCTCCAGTGGAACGAGGGTTTCATCCCAAAGGACCACATTCAGACTTCAGTTGCCTTTCAACTCTGAAAACTGGCAGGTCCAGACAAAGCAAACTATACTTTTTATTTAACTGTTTCTTGAAATGAACACAGACAACACCTATATTTTCTCAGTATAGTGTTCTGCCTACGTGGTTGACACACATGCAAAGTGGCATAGTGTTACACCTCACAGGAAAACAGAAAATATTCCTAGCTTGCATCAAATCACTAGTACTTACCCTTTCCTTGCATGCCAGAACAGGTATCAATTCCTTTAAAGTTTCAGTCTGAAGTACCAATTCCCACTACACACTGACAACAGGGAGACTGTTGGAAAAGAGCAAGACAGGGCTCAAAAGCTATGCTTTTGGATATCTAAGGAAATACACCCAATAAGGTTTATAATTTAACTCACTGGAAAGCATAAATAAACTAAACCAGACAGCAAAGAACAAGATGTACAAAAGATGGGGCTACGTGTGAAATAATGCCTCTCTTGATGCTGATGGTTTGGGCTCAAGGAAGACCTTGAATTCACAGGTTAAACTCTGTCTCAGAGCAGGACACCCTCACTATTCTTTACACAGCAGCAAACAGATCTCAGGTTTTGCTTTTATGACAATGGCAGAAGAGACTGAAGTTCAGATCTATATTGAAAAGGAGTCAAAAAGGAAGAAAAAAAAAAACAGGAGGAAATTTTAATGCAAAGTACGTGAATAGGCATGGAAATATTTAATGAGAGAGAAAAATGATGACATTCAATAATACAAAAAAATAAGGAAGGGAAATAAGAAACTCAGAAGAAAAACACTGTTAGAGAAAAATAACCTTTTAAGGAAAAGAAATAGGGTCATAACTCTCGAAACACCTCGGGAGCCCTCTGGAGGTATTTGCTGCATGTTGTGCTTTTGCGGCTGTCAGTCAGGACCACAGCACGTACACAATCAAGGCTGTAATGCTTGCATATTTTTACCAAGAACAATAATTTGGGGAACCAGCTGTGCAATTATTGTATATTGTTGAAAGACCAACTGCATTGCAATAAGAGATAAAAATGCTGCTGTTTAACAAAAACACTATAGATAGAAGTGTAAACGTGACAGGGAACTTGAAACTGGCATCAGATGTGTTGACCTTTGTGGTTATGTGGTTCGTGTGGTTTTTGTTTTGCCCTTTTTTTTAGCAACAGTGAAAAGTATCATTTCTTAAATCTCTGAACTTTTTTTTAATATAGCAAGCTATTTTTATACTGGTATGCTGTCTTAATATCTGATAAGTGTATGGGTTTCTGCAGCTACAATTTGACTCAGAGAGTAAAGCCAGTAGGTGTAAATTGCTGGTTTTCGTTTACTTGCTCTGTCACATCTGACCATCTTTGGGAAGCACAAGAAGATATTTCGCAGTTATCAGTATATTTGAAAACTGCTAGTTTTACTTCCACAAAGCCTTTATTGTCATTTTGTTTCGGTGACAACTTTATGCTTCTGAATTACTTCATTCTTTCTCTTCAGATCTTGTGTTCTATAATTCACTTTTTGGTTGTTAAGTTGATCTTTTAACATTATCTGAGTGTTCAGGAAATGATCCATCAGACATTCAGGTTACCACTAAGCTTGTGTACCAATTAATTTTGCATGTGATACTACGTAAAATTCAGACTATAAACTAGTCAATGCATATTACATGAAAAGCAACAGTTAAGTGAATATCTTTGCCACTGTTTAGTGTACTTTGTAAAAAGCTCAAATTATATCCCTCTATATCATTCTAAAAACATGGAAACTTGTTGAATCTTGCACTGATAGCAACATCATCCCTTCCACCGCTAACTGTGCCAAAGCATATCAGGAAAAAAAATAGTGAAGGTATTGTACTCAACAGCATAGCAGAGTTCCTGTGCTCCAGCAACATAATAAGGCCATACATCATACAAACTCTATGCTCTCCTGGGAGTTCAGTTAATAACAGAAGGAACTTTCTTTGGGTTTACATGCCAGATATATGATACATATTTCAGTGAGTGGAATTGTTCTAGCTCATTCTACAATGGTGGCTTCAGAAGGAACTATCATTTCTAATTCATCAGTCTTGTGGAGACAAGTCAGAAGCAGAGAAATGTAAATCTCTTTATAACTAAATTAATCCAATCCTTTTTCGTTTGTCATCACAGTGACAAAACTCTATTGTCAGCTGAACAGATGTACTCAATGCTTGTCACTTGCATGTGTTAAAGGAACAACTTAAAAAAAGATAATTTCTCCTGACTTACACATGTCAAAGCAGAAGAATTATTTTTTTGTTTAGTAGTATGCTTGGGTGCTTTCTTTGCTTTACATTACGTATGAACTTCTAATACCAGTGGTATATGGAAGAAGAATCATGAATGCATTATACCTTTCAAAATTCTAGGAATCCATAGCTCCTTTTATGACTTTATTCTGTCTTTATATTGAAATGCACAGAGTTTCTATCTCATAATGAAAGAATACTTTGTAAAATATTCTTATTAAAACACAAATGTTGATCTTCCGCCAATCCTTAAGTTAGAACTTTTTTCTCTTTATTTTTTCTGGAATAGACATTGCAACAGTAGAACAATTCTTTTGGCAGACCACGCTTCTTTTATTTTTCTAATGACATAAAATTCTTTAGAGGTTTTGTTGTTGTTACTTTCTTTAAAAAAGTAGAGTAGAAAATTTTCTTTGAAATTGAAATGAAAGCATTACGTTTTATTATTAGAAAATCAAAAATTAATAGAATAGGTCACTGTTTACGTAAGAAAAATCAGATATTCTTTTATCCCATGGAAAAATAACATAAATGACAAAAATAATGTAACAATATAAAAGCAATAAAGATATTCAAGGATCATCCTTGAATTCCTAGCTATAAATTATGATTTTTGTATTCTATTCTTCTACCTTAATTCATTTGCAGGCTATTCTAATTCTGGGAGATGCACTGTAAAGTGCTGACTGCTGACTTAGCTTTGTTCCCATTGAAATACAGTAAGAATGAAAATTAACTAAGATGTCTAAAATATGTGAAGATATTTTAGTCTTGGAAATAATAACAATAGCTGCACTTGAGCAAAGGAACAATACTGCACATTTTGCAAACACTTTCAGACTTCTGGTGGAAAGGGAACTTATCAGCCCAGAGCTGCTATACCCAAACTGCAGTTTAGGTTAAGAGGTCCTTCAAGAAGAGTTCCTAAGAAGGCATTTCTTAGCGAAGCCTTCACTAAGTCAAGAAGAAGTGGGTATTAGGTATAAATAACTGATATTTTCAAATGTCCTCTCTGAGGGTCTAAAGCCTATCTTGTATCCTGCTACTTGAAAGAAAAATTGAGCACTACTAATAACCTATTTCCAGTATCTTACGCAGGCTGACTTCCTTACCTGTTGCAGGCTGGTAATCTCTGCTCTATTCTAGAACGATAATGAATAAAGGTACTTGTGTATTCATCAAGATCTGTCTGAAAGAACGAAGCAATACAAATAATGATGACAAACTATAAGTATTTGGGGCTCCAAATGAAACTGTAGCCTCTTCATTCCCAGCCTGGACAACCAGGCCTTTCTGTCTGCTCATAGCCAGAAAAAAAAAAAAATGACAGATAAAATATTATAGCAATCCCAGTTGCCACCTCCATAAAAAGCCAGAAAAGGACATTGAACAAGAAATTAAGGCAAATCTCTGAACAAATACTGTTCTGTATGATTTTTTTTCCTATTCCACAAATGAATTAGAGTTTCTATAATTTGTATAATGATTTCTGTCAGATTTAGGAAAATAAAATCAAAGCTGTGCAAGCTGTAATTGCAGTTTGACCACAAACCTCTTTTTCCACATTAATCTGCACAAAGATGTCAACCCCTGTACATCTTTATTTGAAAGGATGGGAAAAGGCTGAAATCAGCCAAAGAAAGTTGTGCTGTCTCATTTGTTTTTGCAGCACAAGGATGAACCTCCTTTCTGTGTAGTGCCAGAAGACAACTGCCTGCATTGCAGAAAGGATTCCCCTCCTTTTCTTGATTTTCACCAGGGGAAAAACTTCTTATGAAGCACTGGAGATCATCTATAGATAAAGGCAGGTCAAGATGCATGGTGCTACATGTTTGGGTTTTTTTAAGATCTCTAGGTCATTACTGACATTTCTTGGTCATCTAAAATTTTAGTCTGGAAAAATTTTTCCTCTGTCTCAGAAAAAAAGAGTTTTAAATCTCTCTTCACCACACATGGTATGTTATACCTTCCAGTCAGCTCAACATGTGATCAATTGGTAACACATTTCATTTTCTTTTCCCTGTGCCCATTAAATTGCTACTTTTGGCTAAGCAGCACTAGTCTTTGGTTTACCATTTAGTGCGGCCAGTGTGTGATCTCCAGTGTGAGTGCAAGAGGAGGAAAGAGAGGTGCTCTGGTCTGTATTTTTTTTTTTTATTATAACAGTAATTGTAGGAGGCTGGACACAGCGATGCAGGAGAACCCTTTCAGTTCTACGTTCCCATGTCAGAAGTATTTAAAAGTCAATTGGAGTTAACTGTCTTAATACCAGTAAAGTGATTGCATTTGACTTGACTAGTTTTCCCTCTGTTGTATTAGAGAGCGATTTTAGCATCTCTGTAATGCCAAATTCACCTTTCAATATACATTATTGCTGATTCTTCCACCACCACCATCACCCCCCATGCCACGTATTTGCACATATTCTAGAACACTAAGACTGACATTTCTGGGTAAAGCCACAATATAACTAATGACAAAAATAAATTCTACTCCTAAGTAGAAAGACTACCCATAGATAAAAAACCAAAATTAAACACTGGCTGTCAGAGGCAAACAAATGCACATTTTCAGTCTTATCTGGTCATTTTGGATAGACGAGAAGAAGAAAAGACAAATCAACATTATTTGTAATCAAATAAGTCAACAATACATTTAAATATGTAATGCTTATAAGTTCTTTTTACCACCTATTCAAAGTGAAAGCATACAACCTGGATACAGTTTTAAACTTATTTTCATTTGGCTTACCAGAAGGAAAAGAAAAGGAAAGAAAAGAAAAGAAACAAAATTAAATGTTACTGGCAGAACATCCATAAAGTACACTAAGCTCATCAATTCTTTGAAAAATAATATTGGGAAATGGCCAAGTTATTTAACTTTGCAAAACAGCTGATTAGCATTCACATCACTCAGTACCACTAATGCTATGAATGTCTCACAAAAGCTCAGAATACTTTTATTTAAAAGAATGTTATTTGCAAGAGTAATTCAGAAAAGAAAGCTGCCAAAAAGCCTTTGAGAAGCCTCAAACCCAGATCTGATAAATATACCTTGATTTCAGTTTTAATCTAATCCTAACTATGAGAAACATGCCTTCCAACTAGCAGTTCATTTAAGAGCAGCTTCAGGAAGTAGGTGTAATCCTGGGGATAATGCTCCATCGTTCATATCCCAGATTCATGGAAACAAAGCACAAAGGGAAAACTACACTCCCAATACCAGTTTTCTACCACAGTTTTTTGGGGGGTTGTTTTCCATTTTTTCTTCATTCTGTTGTTACGAGCAAGGTTCCAAGAAAACTCAGCAGCATAATAAAAGCCTGGGCTTTCAGGAGAGACAGGTTAAAACACCTACTGGTTCAGTCAGCGTAAGGAATCAGGAACGGGTTGTTGCACGATGTCGATAAACTAGTTCTCATACACAGCAAAAGAGATGCCTTGATGCCAGGTGGTTTCTGAGAAGCACAAATGGAGTTATTCTGCTTGCAATTCTGTCACTTTGAGCACAACGAAGAGGTGGGTAGAGCAGTGCAAAATTAACCATCCACACGTGTCAAGAGGAGGTAGGAAATAATACAACAGGTGATCTTGAATCTTCTTGAGCAAACTTAGGAGGAAGGAAAGGATATCGAGTGTGGTGTAGGAGGACAGTAATCAGTGGCATGAAGGGGTTTTAGGTGAAAATCTGAGCCTGGGAAACTTGCCTGATCTCACACTTGTAACTATGATTTTCATCACTGGCCTTGCAACTTTGTGACATTTCTTAATCCACCAACTAGAATCTACAATTTCCAGTAAAAACATACAACAGTATCTATATTGTTCTCCAAAGTAACTCAATTCTCTCTCTCTTTTGAAAACAAATGGATGTTTTCATAGTTCATAAAAGCATCTATTCCTCCTAAAATCTTCATCTGAGCCATTCCTTTTGGCAGAGCTCTCATGTTGCGAAGAACTAGATACAATTTTTTTTTAATAATTTCAAGACTTAATGTGTTGTATTTCTATTGAAAAATCTACTTTTCATTCCATGAGAATGAATCCTGCCTTTCTTCTCCTGTGCTGACGACCTGCAAAGTCAGAACAAAGACAAAAAAGCAGAGGCTGCCACAGGAACTGGCTATCATATGTATAGGAAACTTTCTCTAACATCTGCATCTGCCAGTCTGCTGTGAAAACATGACTAATTTCTCATCACTAAAACTACGAAGTGTAAATCTTCATATATCAAATCTATGGAAATTCTCATATTGTTCATTTATGAACATTTTCCTTCCCTTTCTTTTCAACCTAGATAGCCCAAGACTTCTCAGTGTCTGTTTCATGCTTGGAAAATGCCTGTACTCTTCCTTTAACTCTCTTAATGATGCTTTTTTTTTTTCCTCAGTATTAGTTAAGCAAGCACTAGCTCCATGGAAAAGCTGTCAACTTCATTTTGTAGCTACTTCCTTTTTTATTTTGAAACATACTAGTATTTTTGTCTTTTTGAGAAAGGTTGTATATTAAATAGAAGCTTGTTATTCTCATTACAGCACCAAATCTATTTCCTGAGAGGCCTAGAAGGTGCCTTGCTGCATTTCATACGAAATGTTCAAACTATTCCTTCAATGAATCACCTTCCATTTATGCAAAACTATGCACCTGAACTTACACTCAGCTTTTTCTAGCTTTGGTTAACCTAAGTGATTCTGTCATCTGCAAATTTTCTTCCCTTTCCCTATTGTATCTGCCAATAAATTCATAACTAAATGTATATTTCAGAGTGACTGGGGAGAAGAAAAACAGGACAAGTTACACAGGTTACTTTTTCATGGCTGCTCGTCATAAAGGGTTCTGCAGAAAGTCCAGACAACACATATATGGATTGATTAATTATTTACTCTACAACACTAGGCAAAATAAACATGGGCTGCATTCATTTGGACTAATGGTGTGTTGACCCTGGCTGGACACTGGGTGCTCAACAAGCCGCTCTATCACTTCCCTCCTCAGCAGGACAGGGGAGAGAAAATAAGATGGAGAAAAACTCCTGGGTCAAGATAAAGGCGGTTCAATAAACCAGAAGCAAAGGCTGCACACAGAATCAAAGGAAAACAAAGGATTCATTCTCTACTTCCCATCAGCAGGTGATGTCCAGCTACTTTCTGAGTAGTAGGGCTTCAGTACCTGTAGTGGTTGCTCCACAAGACAAACATAACAACAAATGCCGTCCCTCCTCCTCCTTTCCCTTAGCTTTTCTTGCTAGACAGACATCATATGGTATGGAATCAGCTGTCCTGGCTATGTTGCCTCCCAAGATCTTGCCCACTCCCAGCCTACTGGTGAGGGCAGGGGGGCATGTTGGAGACACAGCCCCGATGCTCAGCAGTGGCCAAAACACACGTGTTATCAACACCTTTCCAGCTACTGATACAAACCACAGCACTATGAGGGCTACTATGGGAAAAAATAACTCTATCCCACGGGCTGGACCTTTAAAGGTGCCTTCCAACCCAAACTATTCTATGATTCCATTATCTCAGCCAGACCAAATATAGGAATGTACACTGCATGGAAAAAGTGAACTTCAATCTGAAATAGTAACGTATTTTCTCTAACTATCATTGAGTAGCAGGAAGTTGCTGTGGGCAAACTGCTTTCAGCATGCGGGAAATTTATCTGTTTTTCTGCTCAGTAGAACTTTTCCCAAAAAAAAAGTCTTTTAATTTCCGGTAAACTTAAAAATATATATCTATATAAACTCAAAAAGTATTACAGGCTACTCTGAAAAAAAAAAAAAAAACAAACAGTGAACATGATGTCAGATTCTTGTACTACTCTCAAGGAAGAGCATTCAGCAGAGCCAGTCAATATGACTAAAATGTGCATTTATAAAACAACTACAAAAAGACTTCCATGTCAGTGACAGGAGGTGATTCAACTACAAGGCTGGCAGTAAAGGTTGTTTACTAGGTTCTGGATTCCTAATTGGGTGCCTAGCTTGCTAAGTAGCAGCTGGTCTTTAATTAGTTGAAGAATTATTATCACTAAAAGTTGCCATAAAAAGAAAAAGAACAATATAATTAAAGCATTAGAACCCATATGGTGGGATACGTATCTTCACCTGTCAATAGCTGCTTTTCCTCTCCCACTCAGCATTAATAAGGCAAAACTGTTCATTTGCCAAAAAATGCCTCCTCCTTTTTAATTTGTATTGAAAGTAATATTAAAATGGAAGTGTGCTGAAAGACTGTAAGTTGTGAAATGTTTTTCTTTGACTATGAAATTATCCATGATGCTATTTGCTACAGGGGTGAGTTAGGATTGATGTGTCACCCTTACCAGTACACCTAATCATGGCAGGACATAATTATCTCACCTTTGTTCATTACTTATAAAGTAAAATGAGATTAAAACCTCTTCGCACGTAAGACTTAGCAAAATACAAATTTTATGCCTGTGATATATAAAATATGACCATAGCCTCAATTCGCATTGCAACCTGTAACTGGAAATCTGCAAGCAGTTGCACTATAATTATCTGAAAATATTTTATGCACCACTGTTTTTAAAGGTTTACAGACCTTCTCTGCACTTAAGGAATATTTGCCAATGTATGTGGAATGATCAGATTATATGTGAAGCAATATGCTGTTAGTATAAAAGAATAAGTATAGGCATATTTTCTTCTAAAATATTTGAAACACCTGCGCTATCAATTTTAATATTATAGAGTATTACACTATTTTTATACTTACTATACTTACTGATTTGGTCAAGGGGGGAGGGAGGAGGGTAATATTACTTGGTTTTGTAACAGCTGAATTCCCTTCAGTTCAAAACCTGACAGAATCATCTCTTTCATTAACCCTTTTTGTGACAGAGAAATTCAGTAGTTGGTCTCCTTCTCTGGAGACATTCAAAACCTGCCTGGACGCCTTCCTGTGTAACCTCATCTGGGTGTTCCTGCTCTGGCAGGGGGATTAGACTAGATGATCTTTCGAGGTCCCTTCCAATCCCTAACATTCTGTGATTCTGTGTAAAGGTATTTATTTAAAATAGCGGTGCAGTATTAAAGAAAAAAAAATAAATAGGAGAAAAAAACGTTAACTCTGTTTAGTGTCCAGATTCATTGTGGAAAATGGATAAACTCTACATTGCTCATTTTAGCAGCAGGCAACTTCCACTTATCTAAATTTGTTATTGTTTATATTGCAGCAGAGAAATCTAGGAAATAAAATTATCTTCTGCTCCACAGGAGTAGATTGCCCATGTTCCAAGCCTGCAAAATCTTTGTTAGCTGGAGTTAAAACCAGGACATTCAGTATGAAAGAAAGGAACTGTTTGAAAGCCTAAATTTCCAAGTGACTCAATTATCCTGAACTCTACCTCTGCAGCACAAAGTTGAGAAAATTAATTTTAAAATAACCTTAAAATAAATTGATTCTTGGCAGCAACTATATACAGTGGAAACAGCTTTTCATAATTTTACATAAACCTTCTCTTTAAGGTTAGGAAGTTGCAGGCAAAGCAGAAAATATTCATCAAAAAAGCAGCCTCAGTCCTTCACCATAATGCCTTCCAAAGAGTAAGAAATTTTTTTTTCCAGCTGAAGTGTTGTTTCTGATCTAGATTCTTATTCAGACCTTACTCATATTAGGCCACTGTAAGGCATCAGAAGAGATGAACATGCCCTAGAGCAATTATAATACAGAGGAAAAAAAAAAAAAGGTATCAAATTTCCAGCTTAAAATATATTATCACCAGGTCTTCAAATTATATTGCTGGGATGAAGTAAAAAAGGTTTATCCAGGAATTCCATTTCACTTTTCTCTTGAACTGATTTTTATAGGATGCTAGTGTAATTTTCTGTAATTTAAAATACTTTTTTTTTTGGTGAACATGAAATTATTTAACACTTGTATGTCTATAATGAAGACACGACTTCATTTTGGTAAACGAGAATAATATTTGTCTTTAATTTAGATTTAAGGTCTGATCTGTGCTGATTTACCCATTTGAAGAAAACACCTTGAAAATGCACATTTCAGCAAATTACTTAAATATTTGTATCATTAAACTTTAAATATTTATAACTAATAAAATAATCAAATAATTCTGTGTTTAACTACTCACTGATCAATGATAGTTCTATAACACTTTAAGACAGAATTTAACAGTCATGGAGAACTGAGACCAAATTTCTGTAAAACAAAATTTCTTTTGAAGTGTTTCACAAACAGCCACTGCTTTTTGCAGCCAAGGGAATTTAGGAGGGGGAGGGGAGACGGGTGCAGGGAACAATTTGATTTAATATATTTATTTCTTCTTCTGTTCTTAATAACAAAATAATCCATAATGATGGACAGTTTTTCTACCTTCTGTCACACACGGGTCAACAAAAATTTCTATGGGACTGAAAAAATGAGTTATATCCTTGACTCATTGTATGTTGAGGAAATTCAGCATACTACAAAAAGACAGTGAATGCACTTGTAACTCATCACTGCATTACTGTTTAAAAAAAAAAAAAAAATCACTGCTAGTGTTTTTCCCCCATAATGTTATTTAATATTCTCACCAATGTTGTAGTAACTGAGCTGTGTTACAGCTTCCCAGTCTGGGTAAAAAAAGAAAGGTCCCAGTTCACTCTGGCAGTAGAATGAGGGCAGTGGGACTGGACAGACCTCTCTCTCCATAGTCCTATGAAGCACAGGAATGGAAGCATGGAAAAAGGGGAAAATGGAGCCAGTACTGAAGAACAGGCTGTCATTCCACAGGAATGTGATCCCCTTGGCTTGGACAGCAAACCTGCAATCAGGTTAAACATAAGGTCAAAAGAGCAGCTTTGCAATACATTTAATACCCACATATTAATACACACCAACTAACAGCAGCAGCAGAGGCACTAGCATTAGAGAGATACTTGGGGAACTGCAAAGGGAACTAAATATTTTCACTCACAAATATGCACATATAAGCAAAAACTTGTGTGTCACCAGTCCCGTAGACAACAATTTTCCTTGATTTTGTAATAAACATAACAGCAAACTGCCATTTATTTACACTTACAAACAGCTTTGTCGCAGTCAGGACTCCCTAAGTTTTCTTTCAATTAAGTTGAATCCATATTTATTTATTTAAGTTTTTCCCTGTTTTAAAAATCATTTTTGAATCAGTGTGGAAAAATGTATCAAAATAAGGCATCATAGCTGCCAGGTTGTTGCACAGACCTAGATTCATAGAATCATAGAATCGTTTCGGTTGGAAGAGACCCTCAGGATCATTGAGTCCAACCATAACCTAACTCTAGCACTAAGCCATGTCCCCAAGAACCTCGTCTAAACGCCTTTTAAACACCTCCAGGGATGGGGACTCCACCACTTCCCTGGGCAGCCTGTTCCAATGCCTGCCTCACGGAAGTCTAAGTACACAACATCCACAGTCTTCCCTCATCTACTAGGTGGGTCCCCTTGTCGTAGAATGAGATCAGGTTGGTCAAACAGGACCTGCCTTTCATAAACCTTTATGTAATTTCCAGTGGCAGGTGAGAAATGAAGAGATGGAAAGAGAACTGTTACAGAATTCTGATAAGCAAGCCCTTTCTAACTTCAATAACAAAAAATGAAGACTTTATCTGATTTCCATGAAACAGACTGTATATTACAAGCATTACAAGCTGGAAAACAGCTTATTAAAAACGTCAGCTGTTAAAAGACAACACTCTTACAGTATCTATTTTCTGTGAGAGCTAAGCCACCCTGACCTGTCTCATTTAAAGTTCTTTAAACTCACTAAAGCTTACAGGGAGAGCAGGATTAAATATGAAAAAATAACAGCAAAATAAAAAGGCGAGAAAATTTTTATTTCTTTAATCACAGTTGTCAAATACAATAGTTTTGAGATAGTACTCTGCACTATGGAGTGAAGACTGATACAAAACATGAAACAAAAATTGATTCATTAATACATAACAAATTTCTCTTTAGTGACTTGATATGTCATTTTCTGGAAACTCAGCCCATACTTAAGACTGGAAAGAGTGTTTTCTCTCAGTAGAGTCCCTCATTAGAATTTCAACAAGCTAGAAAATGTTTCATTATTTTTAATCTTATATCCTATACTTCATAATTTCATTAGGTATTACTTAGAAGCATGGACAAGTTTTACCTTGGTAAGTTGCCACAGTGGCCACCTGCAAGATGTTTAGATGCTAAAAGCAATCACTTTAGAGAGACATGTTTGTAGAACAGTGAGATATAGCAGATTTTTCAACTGATATCTATTATTCACTAGTCTGCACTGATACGGGAAAACCAAAAGAACCTACTTGATCTTTTTGCCCTTTAGAATTTTTTTCATTGTTTGTGGGTTATATGCCTCAACAAGGTGAGCTGCCTGGTACACTGTTCCCTCTTAGCTCCATGTTAACGCAAAGTTCTGAGATCAAGAATCTACAAGGGGCAAACATAAGCAACTTGTAACAGCTTGCTTACATTATTCAGCATGTGGTATATGAGCACAAAATATTTACAAGGTTCATTTTACATGCACATTAATTATGTAAAATTAGAGACACCAAGAGAGAGCCATTAAGTGTCAATTAGACAATAAGATCAAGAATACTGGCAGTGCTGGTAATAAGAAACCTAGAGTTTACTTCCAAAGGGAAGACAGTTCATTAACATTTTAATTTGTTTCTCAACAGTTCAATTATAACATGCCTAATGTACTGGACATGAACCTTAGGGGCCATGAACTAAACTGTAAATCAGAAAAAAATGACCTCACTCTTTTCATGAAGATGCAGATGTGACTTTTTGGGGAACTTTTATTGCTTTCAAACCACCTTATTCTGAAATCTCTTTTAAGAGGCACGCCTCCTTCACCCATTAATGTTTAGGGCAACACTCAATAAATCGATGAGAAATTTTTCTTTTCCACTGCAATCTGGAGTTCTGCATCTGAAAATAAAGTGCACACAAATGTCAGTGAACACAACAGTAAAGATTTGTTCTTAAAAAGGACCATAAAAAGTGGTAACATGACTCTTTTTTCAATTGCAAAAAATGTATGGCACAATGAATGTGTTAGGTAACTTTGTCTGTATGGTAAAGCTTTCTCGTGGTTAAGTCAGTTGTCAATTAACTTGAATTAATTGATTGCAAAATAATTTAACAATTAATTTCAACATACAAATCTAGATACCGATGTTTGTTCCAAGAAATCTATGGAAAAGAGTTCTGATTCTGGGAAAGAAAACAGTTTCTGTGTACATAGTAGTTCAGAAGTTGTTATTAAATCCAGATAGTGATGTGGACTCTAGCTTCTTTAAATTTATTGTCTGAAAATGGAGTATATAAATATGAATCTTAATGAGATTTTTTTCCTCAGAGTAAAGCCTATATTATTTTGCTTGCATTCAGAGTTTTTCCTCCTGTTGCCCTAGTAGACATTTTATCTTGATAATAAAAAAAAAAAAAAAAAAAGGAGAAAGTAAGTGATTTTTCCAATCCAAGGAGCATATAAACTGGCCCTCTCTTTAAGATCTAATCATAAATCCAGCTGCACAGGTAGTATCCTTTTACTGTGCAATTTCTTTTTGCAGTTCATTAATTGTAAAGAGATAACTTGAAAGAAAAAGAAAATAATTTTATGATTTTATGGTAGTGTCTTGCATGGCCATGGGGATGGGATACACTTTTATGTGTTCTTCTCACTAATCATACATCAGGGAATAGAAAGGTGGACATCAATAGCTAAGAAGCTGAAAACATTTATAAGAATGGGCAACATATTGTGCTTTTGGAGGCAATAACCTATCTGGCCTGCCTTTAATTTTTACTCCTTATTTTTCAGCTCTGAAGAGCTGACAACAGGCAAGGCTAAGGAAGATTCTCATCATAGGTGTTAAGTAAAAACAAGGGAATGTGAGTGCAACAGAACACAATTTGACCACTCTTCATTTAATAAATAATAAAAATATAACTGAGTGCAAATCTCAGGTACGGGCCAGAGCACATGCTCAAAGTTGTAAAAATACTTTGTTCTTTATAGAGCAGGGGTTTTCACCTTTCTCATCCTAGCTGTGTATTCTAGACATACCAGACAAATTGTAGAACTCTGCAGATCAGTTTAGTCCTAAAAATGATTTTTCCAAAAGCTACAGCAGAGAAGTAATCAGCAACAATCAGTAAAAAACACATGACCAGATGCATACCAACAAGGCCTAAGTCTGGACTACGGTGTTCACAAGCTGGAAGGGAATTGGAGAAAGTCCTAAATTCTACTTGCTTAAACTACATTTGAGGCCTTTTTAAAATTTCTGAAATAAAAAAAATGGTGAAATCCTGGAGAGGACATTTATCTTTGAAGTCTTTTGCAAAACACAGATGCAATTTCTTGACAATGACTTCTCACCTTGATTCAAGCCTTTTGAAATATTATTTTGATCACCCTCACTCACTTGATGGAGAAAGCAATTCTAAAGCCAAGAGTATTCATCTATAGCAGAACTGATATGTATTTCGGCATGGGTGTCATCCCTCTGTTTTGTTATATGCCTCTCAAAAATAATTTTATATAGGAACCTTGTGCAAACACATTAAGGAGGAGGCTCTTTTTTTTTTTTAAATAGAATTTTCAAGATGAATCTCTGGCTGTACATTTCGAATTCTAAACTAATGCGGGTCATTTTGAAACCAAATGAGTTTGGAGAAAGAGGAGATGGCCACAAGAGACTCAACTGGACATAAATTGACTGCTAACTGCAGAAATGTCAGATTCCCTGTAACTACTTCATCATCAATAGCTGTAACAAATTAAGGTTGTATTACTCAAGTAAGCAACATATTAATGACTGTTGAATTTCAATAGCAATATTTTGCCTAATGCTGTCAGGACGTTTTGACAAATTCCAATAGTAAATGGTAAATATCCTAAATTTGCATTTTTTATGAATTCAGTCGTCTATAAGAAACTTCCAAATTCTTCATGACCGACATTAGAAAAGATGAATAATCATCACAGGATATGTATTTATCCCATTCAGAGAGCATTAAACGAATTAATGCTGCATTGATGTAGCTAATTTGTAGGAAAACAGACCTTCATAAAAGGTCTTTTAAAAATATTTCACATTTAGTAACTTCTCTCTATCAAGATTTAAGTCTCGGAAGATAAGGTTTCAAAATGAAACTCACTAATATTGAAAATTCATAGAAAGTTCAAGCTAGTGAGAACTTTTCTTTAAAAGCTGGGAGAAAAAAAACCAATGAACCTGAATTAACTCTTATTTTTCTATTTACTGAGTAAAAAAACTTTCTTAAGCGAATGGTGGGATTTCTTGCTATTTTACATATATTTAATTTTTTTTTCTGTACACTAGTTTTTAGAACAGATCCTATGCCAACATTTTCAAAACTCATTTACTTGTCTAAGCTGTGCTATACGAGATCAAAAAGTGACAGCAAGTGAACTAAACCAACAGCCTCCAGGATATGGATAAAATGTACTGTTGTTTCACTCAGTTATTTAAACAAGACTCCAAGACATATTCTCCTACACAAAAGTTGTTTTATCTCCCATGAAACCTAGTTTCTCTGGAAGGAAAGCCTGTAAGGATCCTCATGTGAAAAATGTTTTACCTATAAAAGAAGCCTAGGAAGACCTTAAGATTGTTATAGGCAATTTATGATGTTTATCATCCAGTGAGCTTGAAAAGTTCCTGTGTATAAGATGAATGAGTAAGAAGTGGAAGAAAACCAACAATCCCGAAAACAAATTAAGTGCTGGACACCAATCACAAGTGAAACTACTAAGACACACCAAACTAAAGGCTAATGGCTAAAGCCTATTTGAAGAAATTATATTTCAATCACACTGTAATTTAAATAGACACAAAAAGTAAAACTAGTCAGATACAAACAAATTATTAGCTTTAAAAAGGAACATATTGGAATGTAGATAGGGGAGAAAATAACAAGTTCTAAAACTCATATGTAAAACAAACCTCAATTTATTCAGACCTGTTAGTTCTTAAGCAGTCTGCAGTACTGGACAAACCAATGCTAATTAAATTTTGAAAGAAAAGGCTTTACTGTTTATGTAACCAAAGGTATAATTTGCAAGAAATTGCATTCTTCTTACCAGGCACAACACATATTATAGGATCATCAAGGCAATGAACTAAAACAATTTAAAAAGGCAAACAGAGTACATCTGCTTTAGTTTGCCTTCTAATTTGCTGAGGAATACAAATGTAAGTATGTAGAAGACCTTCAGAGGCATTCATAGAAATAAATTACAGAACTTTGTAACACCTATTTGTCAACATCAAAACCTCTATCTCTTGGCCAGCTCAGTGAAATGCTTTTATAGTGAAACACTGAGAACACCTCTACCAGGACTTACGACAAAGGTTAAGGCAAGCTTGACCATAATGCACATACCATCCGCAAACAAAGCCAAAGTCAATAGTCAAGAGATGTCATCGGATCTAAACACAAAGCAGGGCTAAAGTTTGAGTCACAAATTAGAAAACCAGAGCAAAACCACATCAAGCCAATGAGCAGAATGAGAATGTATATGGAAGACAACCTGGGATGTTCCAGAGTCTATGACATTGAATAGGGTCTAGAACAATAAGCAGGAAGGCCAGGTAGGCCAAGCAAGTACTAAAGCGCTCCAAAAACCTGAAGTACATTGCAAGAGTAGAAGTTCAGAGGAAGATAACAATTGCCTACTGCAACTGTGACATGAACATCCACGTCCTTCTTCCTCTCCAGTATGACAGATTGCCATGGTTTTCTAGTAAAGCATGAGTAGCAAAGCATAACAGGAATATTCGCAAAGAAATTTCAGCAGAGACAATAACTAGACAGTTAGGCTACAGCAGTGGTAAGAACTAAAATAGCAGGACTGTTTTTCCCCTTAACTTAGCTGCAGACAGATCCCATTTGCAGTGAAGTTGCAAATAAAGCACTACAACATTCAAATCTAGTGTGAAACTTGAAGAAAACTTTGTAAGGCTTCCTGCCTTTTTTACAGAGCACAATTTAGCTTGAAACACCACAGAGTTTCACAGAAGCAGGAATACTGTACAGACCATATCTAAGCATTCTGAATCTTGCCAGTCAATCTTGCTGCAATAGGCTCAGTTTTGCAAGTTAGTACATATTTTTTCAAACCATTCAACTTGGAATATATCCCATCCATCAAGGTAATCTTTCTCTATCCCACACATACCTAGTTCAGGTTTCCTAATGTAATTTATAGAAACTGAAGATTTGCCTTAAATAGCACAAGCTGAATGTATTTTTAGAGCATGCTGTGCTCGCAACAAGAACTTGAGTCAGTATTTACTTGGGTGTGGTTTTCTGTATTTTTATTTGTTTTTCAAATTCAATTTCCATTTGGACTCACACACAACCGAAGTTGTTCTGATTCAGATGACAGCAACAGTCTGACACCTCATTCTGTCCTCCTGAAACAGCTTGCACTGGACAACAGGATTAAAAACTCATAAAGGTGATATGACAGGGTAGGCTCATAACCAAGTATCTCAGCCAGTGAGACACGCACCCCTTACCTCCTGACTCCTGCTGGCACCACCACCATCCCCAGCAGAGCACGTAAGTTTTTTCCCAGACTCCTTAACCTGGAACTTGGGATGTGGAGCTGGTAGTAACCTGGTAGCACTCATAGGAACACAAACTGTGCCAGCACTGTGTCAGGGGGGACAAGAATCATAGCAATTAGATAAAATTCCTGTAACTTCGGCGCTCTGATAAACGTGTATCTGCAGAGCAGTCCAAAACTACTTCTCTATGTGGCCATGGAAGGCGCCTCAGGGATGCCTCTGGCATCCTAACAACTCGCTTTAGGCACAACAGCCCAAAGCTCTTCACAATGAAGAAACAAAAAAAAAAAAAAAAAAACAAAAAAAAAAAAATCAATGACATGGCCAAACCCTCCCAGTTAACTGAAGGAATCTTTGGGGAAATCCTTCCCCTTCTGGACAGATTCTTGGATGACATTTGCAAAACCTTAAAATGTAGAAATTGTGTCCCAACCTGAGTCACACAGTAAAGGCAAGCTCTGCA